>NW_027657874.1:0-17782 GCF_964235325.1 Thermobia domestica
ATCAGGTACTGTTTCTGTGCTCACGCTGTACATTAGAAAGCTGCTTACATGCAACATAGTGATTCCTTCTGTGATTTGAGTTTCTTGCTTCAGGACTCCGTGACCAAGAGAGCCCCACAAAATTTTAAAAATTACTGAAAACATGTGCCCTATAAAAATTTAAAAAATATAATATGAGTCCCTCCTATATAATTCATAGGCCCGTTTGAACATGTCGAGAGAGGGCCCATCATAAAGGTTTTTGATAGGGCCCCTTGTATTTTTCCGCTTCAGGGCACCCAATGGTCTTAATCTGGCCCTGTATACTTTCTATATGGAAAACAACGGTGCTGTAAAATGTAAATTATTATTTAGTTTCAAGTTATGGTAACATTTAAGATTTCAATTTAGCCGAATACTTCCATATTAGCAAAATTATAAAGCAGAGTGGGCAATTAGGAACCTTTCAAGGGTTGAAAATGAAATGAAATGAAATATTTGAGTTTTACGTCCCACGGTTATGCCGGTTAGGCTAAAGGAGACGGTGATGATGAGGAATGAGTGAAATGGTGGAATGAGGAAAGTGGGAGGAAACGGGAGAACACCGAGGAAACCCACGCACACGGTGTTTGTCCACCACAAAGTTCACTTGGCGGGGGCTGGGATCAAACCCGGAACCTCAAGCACCAGAGATGAACGCTCTACCACAGAGCCACCACGGCCTCTACCTTTCAAGGGTTGAATAGCGAAAAATGTGAAAGGCTGTTTCAACAATATCATGCGCTAGCAATGCTGTTCTGGGATTAGATGACTGTATTGTTGACTCAACTGATGTACTCGACGTGTTATCGTCCTCCGTTTCGTTACTCCTGTGTGTGAGGAGCAGTGTTGAATTCAGACTTTTCACCCGAGGGGGAATGTGAATTCCTCGGGGGGACGGTTGTTTTTCTGTATTTTTGCAAGAAAGCAGCATATTTAACAATTCCATTCACATGCACATCTTAGCTAATATTGAGGCTGATTGCTGATAAATATTCAATGTGAGATTATAATTTTAAAAAAAATCCTTTAATTTTATCTAAAACATTAATAACGACTGGCAAATATATTTTTAGACTAAACTTTAACTGCTATTTACAGTAGCTATTTTGGTTACTAATGTAGAAGTTTTTAAAAAGATTTAAATTAACTCAAATATTTTTTGTCCTAAAACAAACATACATAGGAATATCTTAAGAAAAAGTAATAATTTTTTCTCACACTTCTGATTCTAAATCAAGTATATTAGCCTTGGTTTCTTCACTGCATACACATCAATAGTTTAGTTTACGAAATCTTCAATAGGATTAGTGCCGTGTCGTGAAAAATCAGCGCTTGGGGCGAGACTATACGACGGCACCCCCGTACATATGAGTGAGGTCGACAGACCAGCTGCGAAAGGTGAGAAAATTTTAAAAAGTAAACCCTGCTTTTCCTTGATTTTGAGCTCTTTTTAGTACTTTTTTCCTTTCATTTTACATATGTGCACATGTGTTTCATTTCTCTCTTTTTTCTTTCCTTCTTTTCTTTCCTTTTTCCCTCCCGAATCGTGCGCCCCTTACTTCGGTGCCCGGACATGTCGCCCCGCTTGCCCCTCCTTCGTCATCTTCAATAATAATCTTTCACTTATATACTACTATTATATTGATAAATTCTATATAAATTTCTAACCCAGTAGGGATAACTGTTCTTCCCCGATCTCTCTAAATGACACCCTCTGAATCTCACCCTTTAACTGACTTATTTTTACTTAAGAGTCTTCATCCCGGCGAAATTAAAATACCGCTAATTTTACAGTAATTATGTGATATCTTCAAATAGATAAAAGATAATCGAAATGTGGAACAAAAGCGCCCTAGACAATATTATTTTACATGAGAAACCGTTATCACGACTCAGTTATCTGCTTTCGATTTCGAGCCATTTTGAAAAGCGGCATTTATTTTCGCGTTTCTAAACAGCTGAAAACGGAAAGCCACTAGGTAACTTGTGATAACGGTACCTCTCGCAAAATAATATTGTCTAGGGCACTCTTGTTCCATATTTCAATTATCTTTTATCTCTTTGAAGATATCACATAATTACTGTAAAATTAGCGGTATTTTAATTTCGCCGGGATGAAGACTTTTAACAATCGTAACACATTTATGTCTGTTACTTCCGATGTGAGAAATGGGATTTAGGCGCGCTATTTCAAATAATGCAAGAGCTGTACATTTTCAAGAAATGAAGTCTGCTGACATCAGAGATCATATAGAATGATCGAAAGATCTTCCCTATTTTTCCTTTCCTATCTCAATCTGTGCTAGTGCTACCTACTAATATATAATATAGGGCGAGAGTATCTACTAAAATACAAACATTTCTTCAACAGTTGACAATTTCATGTTCTGCCAAACTCGGTCATAGCGTTAAGAAATACAGGTTTTATTGACTATTTGGTATTCTACCTTATATGTTGCATGTTTAATATTTATATAGAATGAGTCTGCGTCATTTATATGTATATTGAGAGATCGGATTTCGTCTGCACGTGCACGGAAAGAAAAACAAATAATTGGGTGAAGTAATTTCTACATTTTGTGACTGAAATTTTGGGAGTTTCTCCGGGGGGGGAATGAATTTTCTTCGGGGGGGAATTCTTCCCGGGCTACCCCCTGAATTCATCCCTGGTGAGGAGTGCGTGACGTGTGCTTTTTTGTACATATAGGTCTGCATCTACTTAGGATGCAGGCGGAGGCCCAATAAAGAAATTCACCGTCCAGGCCCACCGGGAAATTTTCCGGTTTCCCGCCTGGCCAGTACGGCCCTGGATGAAATCGAAACAATTTCAACAGATTGATCTAAGGGGCGATTCTTACGAAACAGTAACATTATGCTTGGTAACAGCACAAGACTCTTAGAATAGTATTAAAAACAAATATTACGATAACTCTAAACCAGTATTTTCTCTTCTATCTAAAATCGTTTGATGCATTTTAATCCTTCCTCGCTCAAGTCCAGTGGTGGAACGTGGATATTTTTTTACAGGCAGCTTAATGAAAATTAAAATGTGGGAAAATAATAACTACATATCAAGATATTGTTTTCGCGTCTACCTACAAGTTGAATGAGAAGAAGGGTAAAAGTTGACATGTACGGTAGTCGGGAAAAGGAGAAGAATTAAATAAATAGCAATAATAATAAAAAGAATGAGTACTTTTAAATAATATTTGTATTTATTTTGTCATAAACAGAAAGTTTTTAAAATTACATTATCTGTTTATTACAAAATAATACAAATACTATTTAAAAAGTAGTAAATAAGGAACCAAGACATGATTAGTCATCAACTACCGTTGAGTTCATTTTTCTAATCCCTGCTTTAACTTAGATTTTTGGGTAATTCATATTCTGGTCACATTGTAATTCCTATGGATGGCAACGCTAAAAATTCTTTTGTTGTCGTTGTTGTTGATTTGGGACTTAACGTCCCGTTCAGCAGCGATGCTATATGACACGTGGACCCTACTGATTAACGTGGAATCCAAACTACATGATAAAAATACTTTTGATTCGTATTTTCGGGTGTACCTACGTAAAATATCATTATCTATTATCGTGGTAAGTTACATTTCATAAGTTACATTTCTCTGTTTTTAGTTATGAAAACTGGGCAAAATAAACATAGTTAGCGTGTGTATCATTTTTAATTATCTGCCTCCTTAAGACAAAAACAGAAATTCACTCACTAAGTTTCTGTTCTGTTTCTGTTCTGTTGATTCTATGAAGAAAATCTAAGAAGGAATTTTTTTTTTAAGTTTTATAAATATTTATTTCTAAAACTATTTCCTATAAAAAAAAAATACACTGTAGAAAACTTTTGAGATAATTACAAAAACCTAGTATTCCTCTTCTCCCTCTCAAAACCAGAAACCCCAAGGCTCAAATTAGGGATACTTTTCAAGATATACTCAAAAAATCAAAGAAATGCAGGTTAGTAGGATTTCTTTCGACATACAAGTTTAATTTCACTGGGCTAACAGTTGTAGTCACATTGTCGACATAAGGTTGTATTCTAACCAATAGACCAGCAAAAGATCCTTATGAAACAAAGTACGGAAAGTAAATAATTATGGAAGATTATTACAATTTTAATACGAGAATAAGTCAACGGTACCAATCTGCTTGTTTTGCATTTCTGAAGAAATAGAACTTCAACTTCTCTGTTTAAATTTAAAATTAAGCAACTCTGAGAGTAATAAATAGTTATTTGAAATAGAAACGGGGATGTAAGTCTTGTTTTTATGAAGCACCCAACTTCATGCATTATTAAGCGCATATTGATACTCATATACATAAAAGTATTTGCAATAACTCAGTTAGTTGTGTTTCCTGACAGTGGTCACCGCAGATACAAGAAACAATTCGTCAAGAAATGTTCTTAAATTCCTATAAAATATAAGGTTCTTACAAATTATTTCATAACATAAGTTGTTGACCAAGGCTGATTTTCATGTACGCCATAAACTGGCATGTTGTACATAGAATAGCTCACTTATTTTGTTGCTTGAGGGACTGTCAGTTATACCTAGGTACACCATTAGCGTCATTATACAATTCAAGTTCATAATGAAATAGAATCGAAACAGAATCTCAAATATCTGTATATTCTCAGTAGAATTCCATGACATGTCTCACCTGAAGAAATTTCGAGCGCACTTTGATTCTCATATATATGGTAGATATACGCTCTGTCTTTCAAATAACTCTATTAGTTCTTAATTCAAATGGGGGTCACCGGAGATATAGAATGAGATTGGCGAAGAAATGTTAGTGAATATATGTAAATTATGGCAATGATTCTATGACCCTTTCTACCTGATGCACTAAGGAGCGCACTCTGATATTTACATATATGGTAGATATGAACTCTCTCCTAGAAATAAGTCTATTAGTTCTTACTTCAAAAAGGGTCACCGGAGATATAAAATGAGATTCACGAAGAAATGTTAATAAATATATGTAAATTGTGCCTATGATTCTATGACCCTTTCTACCTGATGCACTATCGAGCGTACCTTGATACTCACATATATGGTAGATATACGCCTTGTCCTTCAAATAAGTCTATTAGTTTTTAATTCGAAGGAGGGTTACCGGACAAATAGAATGAGATTCACGAAGAAATGTTAATAAATATATGTAAATTATGGCTACTATTCTATGGCTACTATATGAGTTCTCTCCTTGAAATAAGTCTATTAGTTTTTAATTCGAAGGGGGGTCACCGGAGATATAGAATGAGATTCAATAAGAAATTTTAATAAATATATGTAAATTATGGCTACGATTCTATGACTCTTTCTACCTGATGAACTATCGAGCGCACGTTGATACTCATATATATGGTAGATATACGCTCTGTTTTTCAAATAAGTCTATTAGTTCTTAATTCAAATTGGGGTCACCGGAGATATAGAATGAGATTCACGAAGAAATGTTAATAAATATATGTAAATTATGGCTACGATTCTATGACTCTTTCTACCTGATGCACTATCGAGCGCACTTTGATACTCATATATATGGTAGATATACGCTCTGTTTTTCAAATAAGTCTATTGGTTCTTAATTCAAATTGGGGTCACCGGAGATATAGAATGAGATTCACGAAGAAATGTTAATAAATATATGTAAATTATGGCTACTATTCTATGACTCTTTCTACCTGATGCACTATCGAGCGCACTTTGATACTCATATATATGGTAGACTTGCGGCCTGTCTTTGAAATAAGTCTATTAGTTCTTAATTCAAAGGGGGGTCACCGGAGATATAGAATGAGATTCACGAAGAAATGTTAATGAATATATGTAAATTATGGCTATGATTCTATGACCCTTTCTACCTGATGCACTATCGAGCGCACCTTGATACTCATATATATGGTAGATATGAGTTCTCTCCTTGAAATAAGTCTATTAATTTTTAATTCGAAAGGGGGTCACCGGAGATATAGACTGAGATTCACGAAGAAATGTTAATGAATATATGTAAATTATGGCTATGATTCTATGACCCTTTCTACTTGATGCACTATCGAGCGCACTTTGATACTCATATATATGGTAGATATACGCTCTGTATTTCAAATAAGTCTATTAGTTCTTAATTCGAAGAGGGGTCACCGGAGATATAGAATGAGATTCACGAAGAAATGTTGATAAATATGTGTAAATTATGTCTACGATTCTATGACCCTTTCTACCTGATGCACTATCGAGCGCACTTTGATGCTCATATATATGGTAGATATACGCTCTGTCCTTCAAATAAGTCTATTAGTTTTTAATTCGAAGGGGGGTGACCGGAGATATAGAATGAGATTTACGAAGAAATGTTGATAAATATATGTAAATTATGTCTACGATTCTATGACCCTTTCTACCTGATGCACTATCGAGCGCACTTTGATACTCATATATATGGTGGATATACGCTCTGTCCTTCAAATAAGTCTATTAGTTTTTAATTCGAAGGGGGGTCACCGGAGATATAGAATGAGATTCAATAAGAAATTTTAATAAATATATGTAAATTATGGCTACGATTCTATGACTCTTTCTACCTGATGAACTATCGAGCGCACGTTGATACTCATATATATGGTAGATATACGCTCTGTTTTTGAAATAAGTCTCTTAGTTCTTAATTCAAATTAGGGTCACCGGAGATATAGAATGAGATTCACCAAGAAATGTTAATAAATATATGTAAATTAGGGCTACTATTCTATGACTCTTTCTACCTGATGCACTATCGAGCGCACTTTGATACTCATATATATGGTAGATATACGCTCTGTTTTTCAAATAAGTCTATTAGTTCTTAATTCAAATTGGGGTCACCGGAGATATAGAATGAGATTCACGAAGAAATATTAATAAATATATGTAAATTATGTCTACGATTCTATGACCCTTTCTACCTGATGCACTATGGAGCGCTCTTTGATACTCATATATATGGTGGATATACGCTCTGTCCTTCAAATAAGTCTATTAGTTTTTAATTCGAGGGGAGGTCACCGGAGATATAGAATGAGATTCAATAAGAAATTTTAATAAATATATCTAAATTATGGCTACGATTCTATGACGCTTTCTGGTTGATGAACTATCGAGCGCACGTTGATACTCATATATATGGTAGATATACGCTCTATTTTTCAAATAAGTCTATTAGTTCTTAATTCAAATTGGGGTCACCGGAGATATAGAATGAGATTCACGAAGAAATGTTAATAAATATATGTAAATTATGGCTACTATTCTATGACTCTTTCTACCTGATGCACTATCGAGCGCACTTTGATACTCATATATATGGTAGATAAACGCTCTGTTTTTCAAATAAGTCTATTGGTTCTTAATTCAAATTGGGGTCACCGGAGATATAGAATGAGATTCACGAAGAAATGTTGATAAATATATGTAAATTATGGCTACTATTCTATGACTCTTTCTACCTGATGCACTATCGAGCGCACTTTGATACTCATATCTATGGTAGATGTGCGCCCTGTCTTTGAAATAAGTCTATTAGTTCTTAATTCAAAGGGGGGTCACCGGAGATATAGAATGAGATTCACGAAGAAATGTTAATGAATATATGTAAATTATGGCTATGATTCTATGACCCTTTCTACCTGATGCACTATCGAGCGCACCTTGATACTCATATATATGGTAGATATGAGCTCTCCTTGAAATAAGTCTATTAATTTTTAATTCGAAAGGGGGTCACCGGAGATATAGACTGAGATTCACGAAGAAATGTTAATGAATATATGTAAATTATGGCTATGATTCTATGACCCTTTCTACTTGATGCACTATCGAGCGCACTTTGATACTCATATATATGGTAGATATACGCTCTGTATTTCAAATAAGTCTATTAGTTCTTAATTCGAAGAGGGGTCACCGGAGATATAGAATGAGATTCACGAAGAAATGTTGATAAATATGTCTAAATTATGTCTACGATTCTATGACCCTTTCTACCTGATGCACTATCGAGCGCACTTTGATGCTCATATATATGGTAGATATACGCTCTGTCCTTCAAATAAGTCTATTAGTTTTTAATTCGAAGGGGGGTCACCGGAGATATGGAATGAGATTTACGAAGAAATGTTGATAAATATATGTAAATTATGTCTACGATTCTATGACCCTTTCTACCTGACGCACTATCGAGCGCTCTTTGATACTCATATATATGGTGGATATACGCTCTGTCCTTCAAATAAGTCTATTAGTTTTTAATTCGAAGGGGGGTCACCGGAGATATAGAATGAGATTCAATAAGAAATTTTAATAAATATATGTAAATTATGGCTACGATTCTATGACTCTTTCTACCTGATGAACTATCGAGCGCACGTTGATACTCTTATATATGGTAGATATACGCTCTGTTTTTCAAATAAGTCTCTTAGTTCTTAATTCAAATTAGGGTCACCGGAGATATAGAATGAGATTCAATAAGAAATTTTAATAAATATATGTAAATTAGGGCTACAATTCTATGACTCTTTCTACCTGATGCACTATCGAGCGCACTTTGATACTCATATATATGGTAGATATACGCTCTGGTTTTCAAATAAGTCTATTAGTTCTTAATTCAAAGGGGGGTCACCGGAGATATAGAATGAGATTCACGAAGAAATGTTAATAAATATATGTAAATTATGTCTACGATTCTATGACCCTTTCTACCTGATGCACTATCGAGCGCTCTTTGATACTCATATATATGGTGGATATACGCTCTGTCCTTCAAATAAGTCTATTAGTTTTTAATTCGAAGGGGGGTCACCGGAGATATAGAATGAGATTCAATAAGAAATTTTAATAAATATATGTAAATTATGGCTACAATTCTATGACTCTTTCAACCTGATGCACTATCGAGCGCACTTTGATACTCATATATATGGTAGATATACGCTCTTTTTTCAAATAAGTCTATTAGTTCTTAATTCAAATTGGGGTCACCGGAGATATAGAATGAGATTCACGAAGAAATGTTGATAAATATATGTAAATTATGGCTACTATTCTATGACTCTTTCTACCTGATGCACTATCGAGCGCACTTTGATACTCATATATATGGTAGATGTGCGCCCTGTCTTTGAAATAAGTCTATTAGTTCTTAATTCAAAGGGGGGTCACCGGAGATATAGAATGAGATTCACGAAGAAATGTTAATGAATATATGTAAATTATGGCTATGATTCTATGACCCTTTCTACCTGATGCACTATCGAGCGCACCTTGATACTCATATATATGGTAGATATGAGTTCTCTCCTTGAAATAAGTCTATTAATTTTTAATTCGAAAGGGGGTCACCGGAGATATAGACTGAGATTCACGAAGAAATGTTAATGAATATATGTAAATTATGGCTATGATTCTATGACACTTTCTACTTGATGCACTATCGAGCGCACTTTGATACTCATATATATGGTAGATATACGCCTTGTATTTCAAATAAGTCTATTAGTTCTTAATTGGAAGAAGGGTCACCGGAGATATAGAATGAGATTCACGAAGAAATGTTGATAAATATGTGTAAATTATGTCTACGATTCTATGACCCTTTCTACCTGATGCACTATTGAGCGCACTTTGATGCTCATGTATATGGTAGATATACGCTCTGTCCTTCAAATAAGTCTATTAGTTTTTAATTCGAAGGGGGGTCACCGGAGATATAGAATGAGATTTACGAAGAAATGTTGATAAATGTATGTAAATTATGTCTACGATTCTATGACCCTTTCTACCTGACGCACTATCGAGCGCACTTTGATACTCATATATATGGTGGATATACGCTCTGTCCTTCAAATAAGTCTATTAGTTTTTAATTCGAAGGGGGGTCACCGGAGATATAGAATGAGATTCAATAAGAAATTTTAATAAATATATGTAAATTATGGCTACGATTCTATGACTCTTTCTACCTGATGAACTATCGAGCGCACGTTGATACTCATATATATGGTAGATATACGATCTGTTTTTCAAATAAGTCTATTAGTTCTTAATTCAAATTAGGGTCACCGGAGATATAGAATGAGATTCACGAAGAAATGTTAATAAATATATGTAAATTAGGGCTACTATTCTATGACTCTTTCTACCTGATGCACTATTGAGCGCACTTTGATACTCATATATATGGTAGATATACGCTCTGTTTTTTAAATAAGTCTCTTAGTTCTTAATTCAAATTAGGGTCACCGGAGATATAGAATGAGATTCACGAAGAAATGTTAATAAATATATGTAAATTAGGGCTACTATTCTATGACTCTTTCTACCTGATGAACTATCGAGCGCACGTTGATACTCATATATATGGTAGATATAGGCTCTGTTTTTCAAATAAGTCTATTAGTTCTTAATTCAAATTGGGGTCACCGGAGATATAGAATGAGATTCACGAAGAAATGTTAATAAATATATGTAAATTATGGCTACGATTCTATGACTCTTTCTACCTGATGCACTATCGAGCGCACTTTGATACTCATATATATGGTAGATATACGCTCTGTTTTTCAAATAAGTCTATTGGTTCTTACTTCAAATTGGGGTCACCGGAGATATAGAATGAGATTCACGAAGAAATGTTAATAAATATATGTAAATTATGGCTACTATTCTATGACTCTTTCTACCTGATGCACTATCGAGCGCACTTTGATACTCATATATATGGTAGATGTGCGCCCTGTCTTTGAAATAAGTCTATTAGTTCTTAATTCAAAGGGGGGTCACCGGAGATATAGAATGAGATTCACGAAGAAATGTTAATGAATATATGTAAATTATGGCTATGATTCTATGACCCTTTCTACCTGATGCACTATCGAGCGCACCTTGATACTCATATATATGGTAGATATGAGTTCTCTCCTTGAAATAAGTCTATTAATTTTTAATTCGAAAGGGGGTCACCGGAGATATAGACTGAGATTCACGAAGAAATGTTAATGAATATATGTAAATTATGGCTATGATTCTATGACCCTTTCTACTTGATGCACTATCGAGCGCACTTTGATACTCATATATATGGTAGATATACGCTCTGTATTTCAAATAAGTCTATTAGTTCTTAATTCGAAGAGGGGTCACCGGAGATATAGAATGAGATTCACGAAGAAATGTTGATAAATATGTGTAAATTATGTCTACGATTCTATGACCCTTTCTACCTGATGCACTATCGAGCGCACTTTGATGCTCATATATATGGTAGATATACGCTCTGTCCTTCAAATAAGTCTATTAGTTTTTAATTCGAAGGGGGGTGACCGGAGATATAGAATGAGATTTACGAAGAAATGTTGATAAATATATGTAAATTATGTCTACGAGTCTATGACCCTTTCTACCTGATGCACTATCGAGTGCACTTTGATACTCATATATATGGTGGATATACGCTCTGTCCTTCAAATAAGTCTATTAGTTTTTAATTCGAAGGGGGGTCACCGGAGATATAGAATGAGATTCAATAAGAAATTTTAATAAATATATGTAAATTATGGCTACGATTCTATGACTCTTTCTACCTGATGAACTATCGAGCGCACGTTGATACTCATATATGTGGTAGATATACGCTCTGTTTTTGAAATAAGTCTCTTAGTTCTTAATTCAAATTAGGGTCACCGGAGATATAGAATGAGATTCACCAAGAAATGTTAATAAATATATGTAAATTAGGGCTACTATTCTATGACTCTTTCTACCTGATGCACTATCGAGCGCACTTTGATACTCATATATATGGTAGATATACGCTCTGTTTTTCAAATAAGTCTATTAGTTCTTAATTCAAATTGGGGTCACCGGAGATATAGAATGAGATTCACGAAGAAATATTAATAAATATATGTAAATTATGTCTACGATTCTATGACCCTTTCTACCTGATGCACTATGGAGCGCTCTTTGATACTCATATATATGGTGGATATACGCTCTGTCCTTCAAATAAGTCTATTAGTTTTTAATTCGAGGGGAGGTCACCGGAGATATAGAATGAGATTCAATAAGAAATTTTAATAAATATATCTAAATTATGGCTACGATTCTATGACGCTTTCTGGTTGATGAACTATCGAGCGCACGTTGATACTCATATATATGGTAGATATACGCTCTATTTTTCAAATAAGTCTATTAGTTCTTAATTCAAATTGGGGTCACCGGAGATATAGAATGAGATTCACGAAGAAATGTTAATAAATATATGTAAATTATGGCTACTATTCTATGACTCTTTCTACCTGATGCACTATCGAGCGCACTTTGATACTCATATATATGGTAGATAAACGCTCTGTTTTTCAAATAAGTCTATTGGTTCTTAATTCAAATTGGGGTCACCGGAGATATAGAATGAGATTCACGAAGAAATGTTGATAAATATATGTAAATTATGGCTACTATTCTATGACTCTTTCTACCTGATGCACTATCGAGCGCACTTTGATACTCATATCTATGGTAGATGTGCGCCCTGTCTTTGAAATAAGTCTATTAGTTCTTAATTCAAAGGGGGGTCACCGGAGATATAGAATGAGATTCACGAAGAAATGTTAATGAATATATGTAAATTATGGCTATGATTCTATGACCCTTTCTACCTGATGCACTATCGAGCGCACCTTGATACTCATATATATGGTAGATATGAGCTCTCCTTGAAATAAGTCTATTAATTTTTAATTCGAAAGGGGGTCACCGGAGATATAGACTGAGATTCACGAAGAAATGTTAATGAATATATGTAAATTATGGCTATGATTCTATGACCCTTTCTACTTGATGCACTATCGAGCGCACTTTGATACTCATATATATGGTAGATATACGCTCTGTATTTCAAATAAGTCTATTAGTTCTTAATTCGAAGAGGGGTCACCGGAGATATAGAATGAGATTCACGAAGAAATGTTGATAAATATGTCTAAATTATGTCTACGATTCTATGACCCTTTCTACCTGATGCACTATCGAGCGCACTTTGATGCTCATATATATGGTAGATATACGCTCTGTCCTTCAAATAAGTCTATTAGTTTTTAATTCGAAGGGGGGTCACCGGAGATATGGAATGAGATTTACGAAGAAATGTTGATAAATATATGTAAATTATGTCTACGATTCTATGACCCTTTCTACCTGACGCACTATCGAGCGCTCTTTGATACTCATATATATGGTGGATATACGCTCTGTCCTTCAAATAAGTCTATTAGTTTTTAATTCGAAGGGGGGTCACCGGAGATATAGAATGAGATTCAATAAGAAATTTTAATAAATATATGTAAATTATGGCTACGATTCTATGACTCTTTCTACCTGATGAACTATCGAGCGCACGTTGATACTCTTATATATGGTAGATATACGCTCTGTTTTTCAAATAAGTCTCTTAGTTCTTAATTCAAATTAGGGTCACCGGAGATATAGAATGAGATTCAATAAGAAATTTTAATAAATATATGTAAATTAGGGCTACAATTCTATGACTCTTTCTACCTGATGCACTATCGAGCGCACTTTGATACTCATATATATGGTAGATATACGCTCTGGTTTTCAAATAAGTCTATTAGTTCTTAATTCAAAGGGGGGTCACCGGAGATATAGAATGAGATTCACGAAGAAATGTTAATAAATATATGTAAATTATGTCTACGATTCTATGACCCTTTCTACCTGATGCACTATCGAGCGCTCTTTGATACTCATATATATGGTGGATATACGCTCTGTCCTTCAAATAAGTCTATTAGTTTTTAATTCGAAGGGGGGTCACCGGAGATATAGAATGAGATTCAATAAGAAATTTTAATAAATATATGTAAATTATGGCTACAATTCTATGACTCTTTCAACCTGATGCACTATCGAGCGCACTTTGATACTCATATATATGGTAGATATACGCTCTTTTTTCAAATAAGTCTATTAGTTCTTAATTCAAATTGGGGTCACCGGAGATATAGAATGAGATTCACGAAGAAATGTTGATAAATATATGTAAATTATGGCTACTATTCTATGACTCTTTCTACCTGATGCACTATCGAGCGCACTTTGATACTCATATATATGGTAGATGTGCGCCCTGTCTTTGAAATAAGTCTATTAGTTCTTAATTCAAAGGGGGGTCACCGGAGATATAGAATGAGATTCACGAAGAAATGTTAATGAATATATGTAAATTATGGCTATGATTCTATGACCCTTTCTACCTGATGCACTATCGAGCGCACCTTGATACTCATATATATGGTAGATATGAGTTCTCTCCTTGAAATAAGTCTATTAATTTTTAATTCGAAAGGGGGTCACCGGAGATATAGACTGAGATTCACGAAGAAATGTTAATGAATATATGTAAATTATGGCTATGATTCTATGACACTTTCTACTTGATGCACTATCGAGCGCACTTTGATACTCATATATATGGTAGATATACGCCTTGTATTTCAAATAAGTCTATTAGTTCTTAATTGGAAGAAGGGTCACCGGAGATATAGAATGAGATTCACGAAGAAATGTTGATAAATATGTGTAAATTATGTCTACGATTCTATGACCCTTTCTACCTGATGCACTATTGAGCGCACTTTGATGCTCATGTATATGGTAGATATACGCTCTGTCCTTCAAATAAGTCTATTAGTTTTTAATTCGAAGGGGGGTCACCGGAGATATAGAATGAGATTTACGAAGAAATGTTGATAAATGTATGTAAATTATGTCTACGATTCTATGACCCTTTCTACCTGACGCACTATCGAGCGCACTTTGATACTCATATATATGGTGGATATACGCTCTGTCCTTCAAATAAGTCTATTAGTTTTTAATTCGAAGGGGGGTCACCGGAGATATAGAATGAGATTCAATAAGAAATTTTAATAAATATATGTAAATTATGGCTACGATTCTATGACTCTTTCTACCTGATGAACTATCGAGCGCACGTTGATACTCATATATATGGTAGATATACGATCTGTTTTTCAAATAAGTCTATTAGTTCTTAATTCAAATTAGGGTCACCGGAGATATAGAATGAGATTCACGAAGAAATGTTAATAAATATATGTAAATTAGGGCTACTATTCTATGACTCTTTCTACCTGATGCACTATTGAGCGCACTTTGATACTCATATATATGGTAGATATACGCTCTGTTTTTTAAATAAGTCTATTAGTTCTTAATTCAAATTAGGGTCACCGGAGATATAGAATGAGATTCACGAAGAAATGTTAATAAATATATGTAAATTAGGGCTACTATTCTATGACTCTTTCTACCTGATGAACTATCGAGCGCACGTTGATACTCATATATATGGTAGATATAGGCTCTGTTTTTCAAATAAGTCTATTAGTTCTTAATTCAAATTGGGGTCACCGGAGATATAGAATGAGATTCACGAAGAAATGTTAATAAATATATGTAAATTATGGCTACGATTCTATGACTCTTTCTACCTGATGCACTATCGAGCGCACTTTGATACTCATATATATGGTAGATATACGCTCTGTTTTTCAAATAAGTCTATTGGTTCTTACTTCAAATTGGGGTCACCGGAGATATAGAATGAGATTCACGAAGAAATGTTAATAAATATATGTAAATTATGGCTACTATTCTATGACTCTTTCTACCTGATGCACTATCGAGCGCACTTTGATACTCATATATATGGTAGATGTGCGCCCTGTCTTTGAAATAAGTCTATTAGTTCTTAATTCAAAGGGGGGTCACCGGAGATATAGAATGAGATTTACGAAGAAATGTTAATGAATATATGTAAATTATGGCTATGATTCTATGACCCTTTCTACCTGATGCACTATCGAGCGCACCTTGATACTCATATATATGGTAGATATGAGTTCTCTCCTTGAAATAAGTCTATTAATTTTTAATTCGAAAGGGGGTCACCGAAGATATAGACTGAGATTCACGAAGAAATGTTAATGAATATATGTAAATTATGGCTATGATTCTATGACCCTTTCTACTTGATGCACTATCGAGCGCACTTTGATACTCATATATATGGTAGATATACGCTTTGTATTTCAAATAAGTCTATTAGTTCTTAATTCGAAGAGGGGTCACCGGAGATATAGAATGAGATTCACGAAAAAATGTTGATAAATATGTGTAAATTATGTCAACGATTCTATGACCCTTTGTACCTGATGCACTATCGAGCGCACTTTGATGCTCATGTATATTGTAGATATACGCTCTGTCCTTCAAATAAGTCTATTAGTTTTTAATTCGAAGGGGGGTCACCGGAGATATAGAATGAGATTTACGAAGAAATGTTGATAAATATATGTAAATTTTGTCTACGATTCTATGACCCTTTCTACCTGACGCACTATCGAGCGCTCTTTGATACTCACATATATGGTGGATATACGCTGTGTCCTTCAAATAAGTCTATTAGTTTTTAATTCGAAGGGTGGTCACCGGAGATATAGAATGAGATTCAATAAAAAATTTTAATAAATATATGTAAATTATGGCTACGATTCTATGACTCTTTCTACCTGATGAACTATCGAGCGCACGTTGATACTCATGTATATGGTAGATATAGGCTCTGTTTTTCAAATAAGTCTATTAGTTCTTAATTCAAATTGGGGTCACCGGAGATATAGAATGAGATTCACGAAGAAATGTTAATAAATATATGTAAATTATGGCTACGATTCTATGACTCTTTCTACCTGATGCACTATCGAGCGCACTTTGATACTCATATATATGGTAGATATACGCTCTGTTTTTCAAATAAGTATATTGGTTCTTAATTCAAATTGGGGTCACCGGAGATATAGAATGAGATTCACGAAGAAATGTTAATAAATATATGTAAATTATGGCTACTATTCTATGACCCTTTCTACCTGATGCACTATCGAGCGCACTTTGATGCTCATATATATGGTAGATATACGCTCTGTCCTTCAAATAAGTCTATTAGTTTTTAATTCGAAGGGGGGTCACCGGAGATATAGAATGAGATTTACGAAGAAATGTTGATAAATATATGTAAATTATGTCTAAGATTCTATGACCCTTTCTACCTGACGCACTATCGAGCGCTCTTTGATACTCATATATATGGTGGATATACGCTCTGTCCTTCAAATAAGTCTATTAGTTTTTAATTCGAAGGGGGGTCACCGGAGATATAGAATGAGATTCAATAAGAAATTTTAATAAATATATGTAAATTATGGCTACGATTCTATGACTCTTACTACCTGATGAACTATCGAGGGCACGTTGATACTCATATATATGGTAGATATACGCTCTGTTTTTCAAATAAGTCTATTAGTTCTTAATTCAAATTAGGGTCACCGGAGATATAGAATGAGATTCACGAAGAAATGTTAATAAATATATGTAAATTATGGCTACTATTCTATGACTCTTTCTACCTGATGCACTATCGAGCGCACTTTGATACTCATATATATGGTAGATATACGCTCTGTTTTTCAAATAAGTCTATTAGTTCTTAATTCAAATTGGGGTCACCGGAGATATAGAATGAGATTCACGAAGAAATGTTAATAAATATATGTAAATTTTGTCTACGATTCTATGACCCCTTCTAC
>NW_027657875.1:0-17781 GCF_964235325.1 Thermobia domestica
CCCCAGGGAGGTTCCCCGCCGTTCGAAGGGGCCCACTTGGAGACGAAATTTTCTTAATCCATATACAATACGAACATGAAATTATAAATGAAGCATTAAACAGTTTCACTACATTACATAAAGCAGCGCACAAAAGGTAAATAAAACAAAAGTGAGCCTTGTGCCCACTTCAGTAAGAAACGTCTATTATTAGGGGCCCTAGAAATAACATTTATTCGTATGGCTTTGAGATGTGTCAATGTTGTCCCCTTAATTAATTTGTCATGTATGGAATGGGCCCAAGGGCGTAAGTAACGGCCCCGCAGACCTTGCCGTGAGGGATGGCCGACAGGCTCCGGGGGGCATAAATAGTAAGAAAAAGTTAGAAAGAGGGGGGGCCAAGAATGAGAAAAACAACTTTTTCTAGGAGGCCCAAATACACATATTAATGCTTGCCCCCCAAGTTACGGCGCTGTCTCTAATGTGAATTTATTGGTACATTTCTGCTAATAGTTAACTATATCAGGTTGGTCTCTTTAAACCTTGGGCCGTGGAGAGAAACAATATTACAGGAGGATAGTATTCATATTTTAAGAAGGTGGGGAAAGGAGAGCAAGGATGAGAAAGATGAGAAGAAAGAAAGAAAGAGAATGAAAGAAACACTTCTACATTTACTTCATAATGAATTTAAACACACACAAACGAAAAAGGGATGTCGGAACCCACCACCATAATATTTGTGGAAGTGTTTACAACATAATATTCTGAAGGAATATATTTCCCGCCAATTCTGGGGCCTCGGTGTTTGGTGTATTAAAACCCACCGCCCTCAAGAAGTCCGTCCTGGATCCGCCCCTGCCTTACAGAAGCTACTATCTAGTCATTCACCTCGTGGGACTGAGGAAAACCTTAATAAGGAATACCGGCCAGAGCCGCGTTCATGCCCACGCTCGATCTACCTATTTTAATGCCTTTTTTCGTGTTGCACAGTGTCTGGTAAGGGCACCCAAACAGGGCAAATGTGTACAGCTTTAAAATGTTTAAATGTTAAAATTCGCTTTATACTGTACTTTGAACACTTAATTCAATGTGTATTATATTCTTCTTACAGCAGCATGGTTTATTTCCTAATACTTTAAGTCTATTGTTGTTAGTATTTATAATTATTGCATCATACTAATCCTTCTCAAAGCTCGTTCAATTAGTATGAAATTCTACACTTAGCAGTTTGCAACATTGCAAACCTTCACCAACAGGCAATATGTGGGGAGAATATTTCCACCTATACTCGCATCAAAATTCCCAGCCCTTGTTTACAATCAGTACAATATGTTTCTGTCGCCTTATCATGAAAACAACGCTGTCCAGCGAACCTAACGGTCTTCGCTACCTCTGTTTATTGTTTACAACACAAACTGCCATCTTCCAATATTGCCAGGCGTACAAGGTTTTCGCACACTTTCGAACAAGAACACTTGTACAAAATTGAGTGTGCATTATATGTAAGATTGTATTACATAATAACTAACTCAATTTTTCATAACGTTAATATCTCAGTCATCTCAAAAGCAGCAATATATGTAGTAATAGCACCTGGTCCATGACTGTGCAGAAGTAGGTACATTCGGTTCGGAGATTCATGTGCCTGGCAACCATGAATTAACCATGTAGGGGTGAGAAGCAAGGTTTTGACGCTCGCACTACAATTGTTGTTTGTAAACAATCTTCCATCCTAGAGTGAACAGACAATACTACATAACGGCTGTAACGTGTTGAGTGCTGCTGTGTTAACAGTCGAATAGGAATAGGATGAGATCCACAGAAGTGAAGTGTGATATTGTGCACATGTGATATTGTCCAAGAGCGAACAAGTGTGAAATTTATTATTGTAAAATTTGATGATTATAGTTTGCAGATTTGCCAAGGTCACGGCGAAAACAAAGAGGTGAGGTTAAACAAACAATATCAATTACTCTCTGTTCGGATTTAGCTAAAAAGGCAGGTACTACAATGGCAACGATTCGACGAATCAAAGCTAGACACAATTTGAATACCTACAGAAAGCAAAAATAGCAAAACAATCGTTTTTTCAGAAAGTGAGAACACAATCAAGAGCTCGTACATTCTATGAAAGAATTGTAAGAAAAGGAGGACAATGTATTTTGATGGACGATGAAACGTACGTGAAAGGGAACTCCAAAATGTTTCCTGGCCCGGAATACTGAAGACCAAAATGAATATGTGGATGAATCAAAGCAATATCTGTCAGTGGAAAAATTTGGACCAAAAGTGCTCGTGGTAAGCAATTTGTTTACGTAGCATATGATCGGATATTTTCTATACAAAGGGAAGTAGAAATTCATGAAAAGGAGTGTTTGCAGAAAAGATTGCTCTCTTTGCGTAAAATACACAGTGTCCCTCCTTCGTTTTGGCCAAATTTGGCAAGTGCTCACTACACTAAATCGATTTTATTGAAAAACGTATCAACTCACCAGTGTTCATAGCTCCGACCAATTGAACGATACTGAACAATAGTAAAGAATATTGTAAAATGGGGTGGTAAAGCTGCCCGAAACATGGCTGAATTCAAGAAATACTGGTCTGCCGCATCTCGAAAATGCACTGCAAATACTGTGCAGAAGCTTATGGGTGATATCAGGCAAAAGCTTAATTTATTCATCACATGAACTGTAACTATAATTTTTTCTTGTCCTTGTAAACAACAGGTGTTGTAAAGTAATAAACAGTAACTTATTCCTGTACATCATCTTCCATTTTTATTTATGTTCATCGTAAGTGTCCATAGTTACTTTTCGATCATTCGTTTGTTTGTAAGTCTAATAATTGTTTATCTTAGAATGCGACTTTACTTCACGAATTATAATATAACTTAGTAGTTGATTTTATTTTTTGACGCCTCAGTGTTTTAGGAATTGAACATAGAATTTACCTTTTGATTAATTCACATTAATACTGAAGTATACGACAAAGTGCTGTATTTTTGCTCTCAGCTGTTCCTAAATAAAGTTTATTATTATTCATATACTATGTCTTCCAAGAAAGAATAATTTCTGGTACAAGGATCGAAAAGAGAAATTTGAAAACAATCCTTAATGGTTCATATGTATTCACAAACTTACAAGCTTTATTTAAACTAATACATTATTGTTAAACGTACCGAAAAAAAATTGAGAGAAAGGAAAGCAAAGCACATCACTTCCTCTTTACGATGAAGTTCAAATGCCATTTGATTCTCAATCTGTATTATGGGGCCGCGGTGGCTCAGTGGTAGAGCGTTCACCTCTGGTGCTAGGGGTCTCGGGCTCAAACCCTGCTCCCGCCAAGTGAACTTTGTGGTGGACAAACACCGTGTGCGTGGGTTTTCTCGGGGTTCTCCCGTTTCCTCCCACTTTCTTCATTCCACCATTTCATCCATTACTCATTATCACCGTCTCCTTTAGCCTAACCGGCATAACCGTGGGACGTAAAACTCAAAATTTCATTTCATTTTCATTCAATCTGTATTATGTTAATAATGGGCCTAAAATGATTGTTTTCTAATTAAAATAAGAAAAGTGCCTTCTCTGCCAGAGGCGTAACTAAGAGCTTGGGGGCCACCCCGCAGACTACGTGGAATAGGGCTCCTTCTCTAATTCCTACTTCACGATTTGGGTTCCCCCGGAATGCGGAGTCTGCGGGGCCCTTATTTACGCCTCTGCCCTCTAAAAATAGCAAACTGGGTAGCAGAAACTGTTCAATATCAGATAAACCTCAAACTTAGTTTTGATTCAATATGAAGTAAGAAAACTGTATTCATATTCAAATCGCTTCTATAGAAATATTACGATTCTTATCACAGATCAATACAAAGGACTTATGGAAACAGTAGTGTAGCTACACAGATTGCTCGGGGGAGAAAAAAATAGAAATTTTCATTGAAATTCAGTAGATGATATTTTAAAACAAGTATTAGTATGTTTACATATTATCACAGCACAATACCACAAGTTCGATTGTGGCAATATATTTTAATACAGGCACTAAATTTCACTAATATCTTGTGGCACTCACAGATATTCGAACAACTGACTTGCACATCTGTAAGTAGCACTTTTCCCTCGAAAATATATTTAAGTAAGTTTGAAGTTTTAAACGTCACTACGATGAGAATATGTTTTCTGCGAATATCAACTTTGAATGTAGACCCTATATTGCGATCACGTGTATAATGATATGAGGAAGGGTTACGAGAATACTGACATCTGATCGTTTCAGACTGGAATTGAATCGTTTCAGACTGTGATTGAACTGTTCTTATATTGGAGCAGAGTAAATTTGGTGAACTTCTCCAAAGCATAGAAAAGCAACATATTAATCATGATACTTCCATATAAGTACTGAAAAATGAAATCACTCCTAAAATCCATTAGTTATATACTTAAGGCTTAAAAAAAGTACGGTGATGAATGAAAATGAACATAAAGATTCACGTTAAACAGCTTTCTCCTACAATCGAATCTAAATGGTAAGGATAACGAGTAATCTAAATTTTGGTATGGGAGGTGTTCAAAACAGCTATTCTCAATTTCTGTAAACCCGTGATATCCCGTAACTGGTTTTCTAACTACCAAAATTTCACTATTACGGCATCTCACTGTCGCGGAACATCGGTTAAGAATTCCTGGTTTAAACGAAAACAGGAAAATGTTCGAAATCAAATCATTCCAAATATAATTTTTAAAAAAGAAAATACACACTGAGAATTTCAGAAACTTTGACATTCACAACTTCAAATGTTTCAAAGTCTACCGTGAATTGAATTTCACGCATTAAAAGTGTTCAAAATACCAGTTTAATACTTCGTGTCATTTGTATGTAGTTGATAATAGCAGCCTCTGATAGATCAAAAGATTTTCTGGACACCTTTTACAAATGAGGTCAACGCTTTTTTTTTTTTTTTTCGTACCAACAGCAACTGTAGTAACAGAGAAAAATAGCTGCTCTCCTTCTGAAAAAAAGAAAAAGAACATTGGAAACAGGTCCGTAAAGGAATCTTCGCTGCATATAGATGCCCTAAGGAACACATTTCATGCCACAAAGAACAGGTACAACTTATTACGAATTCACGATGGAAGCTGTAATCTCCGACTGAATAAACGATGAATTTTGAATGAACAGAATGCAAGACAAGCTCAGTAAAGCCGTATCGCACGTTGTTCTCTTGAAGTCATTTAGAAGGAACAAAAGCTTTCAACTCCATCTTTCCTAACCCATATTCTAACCCTCAATATTATAGTCTCTAGTTTTAAATGGAACACGAAGATTATGTCATATTACATGTTCCCATGATTATCCGTTAAAAGACTTGCTTGATACACGTACATCCTACTTCTATGTTGAACAGAAATTGCAATGAGACAATTAATATAAGAAACATCGATTCCAGTACAAAAACCCAATGATGAATATTTTCTCAAACGTCACTGTACTGTCACCTCACTATTAAAGTACCTTTGACCCTAAATCTTATTCGAACCCATCCGTAGTACCAACCTTCAGTGAGTGAGACTGAGGTCAAAGCTTAACTCTTCAAATAGCTTGTATACCGGGTGCCTGAAATATGGATACATTTAACGGAAGTAAGGAATTCGTAATATGTACAATGAGATACATCTCTGACTCCGAGCAATTATTAACCTCATCCGATATATATAGAACACATCATGAAACACATTTACTCCCGCAACCCTCACTAATCTCAGATATTTACAAACAAAAAAAAAAAAAAAAAAAAAAAAAAGCCTGAATGGGGATGAGGTCGCAACCTATTCATAAAACACTATATAATGTTCGAAAACTGTTTCAGGATAAACATAAAATCCACTAAGGTCAGAATCGCAACAGAATCACCGAAAATATGAGAATATGAGAATTAATACTTTGACGCCTGAAGACTATCTCATGAAACAGTAGCACTAGTCAATATTAAATGTCAATTGTATACAGTATATTAAGTGTGATTACTTAATGAAAAAATATCACGAACAATTTACACATTTAAGACTGCCAAATTTTCCAGTGTAAACTTTCAAAGTACGCTCTGAAAAATTACTTTTGTTATCTGTCTGCTTATGTGTGAAGTCACAATAACAAACAACGTAGAGAAATTAACTTGAAAAAATCTACGAGAATACTAGCACAATTCTTCCTAAGTTGCTGTCGGTGGACCTGCATACTACGTAAAAATAACTTTTATTTATTATTTATTGTGATCATCTTGACTGAAGTTGTTAGCATAAAATGATAACTGAACACAACATCATAAGAATTATAGTGAATTTAAATGAAAAAGAAAAGAAAATTATTTATTGGAAGCTCCCACGCAGATATAAAACATGTAATGTTTTCTGGAAACACACTGAAAATTTGGAGAAAATCTGGTCTACTGTAGTACGAATAGCAAATAAGACGAAGATTTTGCGCAACTTTTTTTTTTTTTTTTTTTTTGAGCACGGGTACATACATGGACATAACTTTAAACATATATATATATATATATATATATATATATATATATATATATATATATATATATATATAATCAAGTCTCCTAAATCAATGTGCAAAATTACTCCGTACCAAAAATAAAAAAGAAAAGCGACATTTCTTTGACATTTAACGCAAACTTAAAATAATAATTAAAAAAAGAGAATTAAAAACGGTTCGACACGGGAAACGACTGGTCTATACATGAGAGAGCTCTGCAAAAGAGCGATGAACGTGCGCTATCTACTCTGCATCTAAACTAGCATTGAACAATTTCCTTTTACTTCTTAAGATAGCTTCTCCACAAGACGAATAAGGATGAGGCTGAATAATATTAAGATATCTTCGTATGCATGGCTGTATAACGATGGCAATGTCGTTCCATCTTGTACATTTAAAATATTTTACACCATTTCCCTCTTTCTTCTCTTCTTTACAATCTGAAAACTTAATTAAAACTGAAAAGCACGTAATTTACGACTAAATACGTACTTAATCATATTTCACCGTAAGTGCTACAAATCGAAGCTCTCCAAATTTAATCATAAAGTTCCAAGCAGAAACACAACACAAAGTGTGTTTCAAGACGATGGTGGTAAATTTAAAGCGTTATTATTATTATTATTATTATTATAACAATGTATATGGATATTTGAAGCGACAAACAACAACATTAAATTTTAACGAAGGAACTATATTTATGTTTGCGAGATACTGACTTGTGAGTACAAAACAGCCAGTATTATAGAGTTGCATACTATGTTATTAAAGCCACAAAAAAGTCACAAATTAATTACGGCATATCGTCTCTGGAATAAACAATACGCGTATTTCAGGAATCATTATTTTCATTGTCTCAACTTAACGCCTTTTGGTGATGCGATAAATCCGCTTTCACCTTACGCCTTTTGATGATGCGACAAATCCACTTTCAACTTACGCCTTTTAATGATGCGACAAATCCGCTTTCAACTTACGCCTTTTAATGATGCAACAAATCCACTTTCAACTTACGCCTTTTAATGATGCGACAAATCCTCTTTCAACTTACGCTTTTTAATGATGCGACAAATCCGCTTTCAACTTACACCTTTTGGTGACGCGACTTATTATTATTATTATTATTATTATTATTATTATTATTATTATTATTATTATTATTATTATATAGAATTTCTCTCTCTCAATTATTCGAAGTAATTTTGAGCGATAATTTAATGTTACAGTAAGATTTCTATAACATAAAAGTTTGTGTTAAAGATAGTATTTAACCCATACCGAAAGTGATCTTCAGATTTAATACTACTTGAAGTAAAAATTAAAAATTATATATATATATATATATATATATATATATATATATATATATATATATATATATATATATATATATATATATATATATATATATATATATATATATATATATATATATAACTGACAGAATGATTCATATTTATGCACACTCATGTGCAAAATGATTGTCGCATATCTATAACTGTTTTCTTGTAAGAATATAATTTGATAATGATTCTGCAGGGTACCTTTAATACTGGTACTATATACATAATCGGGAAATGTATATGTGTGGTAAATTTCATAGGAAAAGAATTACAAATACAAAAATTAGAATGAGTAAAACAAAATGTTGTTAAATGAAAAAGAAAGGTTTATTTCCGTTTTATTGTTCTTATTTGCTGCTCTTTTGATATGAAATTTGCCACATACATGTCTTTGCCGATTATACATATACTAACATTATAAGAAATACCGGGCGAATTCGTTATCAAATTATATTCCTACAATAATTTGACATGATATTTACAGACATGCGACAATAATTTTGGGCATGAGTGTACATAGTATCATACTTAGAAAATAAGGTGACTAACAATCTGTCTTGTGACCCTAAGTTATATGTATGCCCATTCTACATTTGCCATAGATGAAGACCGGTAGCAAAAACGTATCTAGTGAAACATGCTTGTTACGATGCTGCCAAATTAGCACCGCGAACCATTGCACAAGTAATGAACAATAGAAGTGATTATCCAACAGTAGATAATCACTGAATTACACTACACCTTGATAAGCCATAAGTGTTTAAATGACATTACCACATGCTGTTGAAAAATAACAAAAAACTGAAGAACTGTGGAATAATGCAGATAATGATCAAATTTATTCAAAAAACTAAATGAAATATTTAGGCTAGATAATGATTATAGGAAAAATAGTGAAATAAGAATGCAGGAGGAAACGGAATTTCCAGAACGAAAGCTACTGAATCATATAAGGTTCCATACTTTTGATATATCTTGCCCACATACATTACAAATTTCTTTACAAGCCTGCGCACTATTTGCACCTTTAACGAAATAAAATTGCAAAATCTAGTGCACGGTTTTGCGGAAAGTTGACTGATTTTCCCGGTGCAATACCTTACGTTTGATTATGATAATTCAAACACTTTTTCAATATCTATTAGCTTTAACTGTCAGTATCAAATGATGATAGGCCAGTGATGCCAATCTGAAACGCTATAAAATCCCATCTCGAGAGGCAAAAAATTCCATTTTGCATCTTAATTGCCAACGATGTAGTACTAGAACCTAGAAGTAATACTAAATAATAATAATGATAATAATCATCATAATAATAATAATATGAAAATGAAATTTTGAATGTCGTGTGTTACTTTTATTTTCAATTCCTGGTGAATTATCAACAATTTTCGATCTTTCACAATTGTAAAATAGTTTCTGAATGACTATTTCCTTAATCGAGAACAAGTATATTTTGTTGTCAGAAATGCAGTCCACAATTTTGTACCATCATCTTATACTGAGCCGAATGATATAGAGAAGTTTTGTTCTCCGGATGTGGAACGTTTGAAAATTAATTGTTTCTCTTTATTACTTTCTTCTTTCTTCAAATATCAGAGCACAAATTTCGTTTCTTGGAACTTCATTTTTAGGAATCACATATGATTACATCGCTCCTCACTAGCATGGATTTTGGCGATAACAAAGAAAAGACTTTACAGTAAAAGTTGACAATATTGACACGTTATTGATGCCTCATTATGTCTTTTCCCTCGTAAAGAATTTTGTTGGCGTGGATTCTATATATTGTGAAAAAATTCCCTATATGTTTCCAATGTAGACGAAACTTCCCTTCATCCATTCCGAATAATTAATGTCAAAAATTCCACAAAATGGGATTTTCCCCACGGGATGGCATCACTGTGTTAGGCCAGCTGCAACTCTCATACTCTAGAGATTTTCGACATTAACACCAACACCATCTATTACGCAAAAGGCTCAATAGTTTTTAGACTACCTGACATCAATGACGACGTTAAAAGTGGGTAATGGAGCGGACTAATAGTCGTTTCCCTCGACTGACCCCCAGATATGTTTTATTGTAATGGAGGTCAAATAATATACAACTATTATTAATTTCAGTACAAAAAATAATGTCTGTCCCTCCTCTAAAATGACTGCCACTCCGCTTTCCCCCCCCCCCCAAAGAACTTAAAAGCTGGCGTCGTCACTGAAAGATATACTCATAATATGATGATATAATAGCAAATTGACATTGCTTAAGAATACGAAACCAAAGTTCGTGAAAACAAAAACATAGAATAGAAATGACAGAACCATCTATTGTTCGAGAAACATTGACAGAAAGAAAAATTGAAATATTATCACTGGAGTTTTCCTTGGAAAGCAAACAATAGTAGCCACTTTTCTTGTGAAACTGAATAGAATTCTTTTGCAAACATTTCAATCTCTTTCTAGAAATTCACACAAAATAAACCAAGAGTCACAAAACAACTCAACAAGAGCTCTCAAGGAAGGTCTCCCTCCATTTGTTTTGTTGAACTGCACTCCTGAATGAAAATTCTTCAACCATAAAATTGTGAATGCGAGCAGAAATTACTAAATCAAGTCTTCAAAACCACTGGCGAAGACAATGAGTTAAGATCAATATTTAAAGCTCAGACACCGTAAAAGTCTTGAGTTTAAGCAAATAGTATCTTCTATATAAATCAATACAAAGGTTTATTATGTAATTTCCTCCAATAAATTTATAGCATTTATAGCATTTTTCTGCACAGCAAGTGTCGTTATTTGAAGTGATATGTATTAAAATATTTTTTTATATTACTATTTAACGAATATGTAATCACGTGTTACCGGTAAATACCTAAAGAAGAGAACATAAATGTGAAACCACCAGCATTCAGATAATGTCTGAAGGCATATACTAAAATTTCAGTTCTTCATTATTATATTATTATTATTAGTTACTTACTTACTTATTGCCACAGAAGTAAAGAATTCTTCCAAAATTAGCCGATAAGCAACCACGATTGATCGTCTGGTACGCTAAAGAATGTTTTGAGATCTCTTCACGGTAACCAAGCAAAATGTTCACCTAAAATCAGTTGTTTAGAGGGCTGGTAGCGTTAAACTAGGGATATCAATTATTTATTTATTTCTCTCTCTCTCTCTCTCCAATCAGGAATTAAAACAAGCGATAAGAATTGAATTACATGCTCTATATCGTTCTATTTTAAGAGAATTTTATATTAGAAGCAATGAAATAGAAAACTAGAGTCAGTTAGACTCGGGATACACTTTAATGGTAATAAGAAATAAATAGTGTCATAAATTTATGTGAATGTCTGTATTATTATACTTCTACTCATATTTAACATTCTATGGAACAATCAGGAATACGATAGTTCGGTGACAGAGCGCTCACTTCTGGTGCGAAGAGAGACTAGTTGGATTGCAAGCCACGTTGAGTTTCTGGTGGACAGCATTATGTCCGATGGCTTTCACGAGTTCTCCCACATTCTTGTTCAATCAATTTCTTTATAATAATTCACTTCCATTAATCGTAAGTCTTCCTTAGAATAAAAGATAGCTTGAAGACGCAAAACTATAAATTTTATTTTATCTTCACTGTACAATTATCTTCTTCAATTGTCTTATCAATTATTCACTCTTCACGTCAAGAATATTTCACAAACCTTGTCATTATGAGAATGATACGTAAAATGAAGAAAGAGCGTCAAGCTTTTCCTTGAGAAAAAGATGGTTAGGTTCTTATTGATATTGGTTCCATATAGGAGTGCGCCAAGCAGTTTCCGAGAATTTGTAGGGATACGTTTATTACTATTATGACCCATGGCTACTCTATTTCTACAGGTTTTTCATTTTTTTCTGGCCAATTTTCAACTGGAGTAGCAGCTCCTTCTTCCAAGTCTGCCAAAGTGTTTTCTTTCTTATTAACACTTCTATTATATTTGGCTGGCCGTGTTGGTTAACGTTGATTGCAGTTAGTCAACCGGTTATCTGACTAAACACTGCATGAACTGTATGTTGCAGCAGAGCTTTGTGTAGCTGAACAAGGATAATTCAATCAATGTCAACTATCTAAAATCCATCATCAGGACTTACTGTTTAGGAAGGTCGTGAGATGTTTCACGGAAAAGTTCAGTTTGCTCCCGAAGTTGAATTTTACGTACATATAATGCGGTCTGTATATCATGTTTGCATCGCATACTATATTGAAAACATATTTTAGGTAGAACAAAGACGATCTTCAAATTTCAACTACGATACAGCCGGAAGAACTTAATAAATAATCGGAATAATGGCGTATCGAACGAACAACTGCTTTTTGTCCCCTACGTGCAGAGATAAAAGTGGATCTGAAAAAGGTAGGGGACGCATGATGTCACGCCGTCCACCGTGCCCATCTTTGCTCATTGTAATTTTTAGAAAGTGAAGGGACGCAACATACTTTTTTGGAAGTGAGGAGACGTCGTTCACCCACGTTCCCTTTCACTTTTAACCCTGCTTACGTGTACACGAAAACGAAAAGTCCCTTGCAGAAAGAAAATGCTTCATGTATTAGTCAACGCATGTTTTTATTGAAAAAAAATCTAGCCACAGTAACAAAGGATCAAATATGACGAGTCACAAAAATTTGTTGCTCGCGTTGATAAATGTGTTCTGCGAACTACTACAAAGTTTGAATCTAATGCAGTTGGCGGGTTCAGAGACCGTCATTCAAGATCAGTTCTCACACTACAGGCCGTTTCCCACTACATTATTTCGCCTCCCAAGAGGTTCGACAAATCAATATATCAGGCTGTTAAAAATGTATTAAGTCTTTGGAAATCAAAACTGAGAATGAATGGAATCAAAACTGAGAACAATTGTCGTTTTAAAATAACTGTAAAAATACATATGCATCATTTTCTTCGATTAACTTCTGCCATCTTTCCATCAACACCATAATCCCGTTGATACAGAACTGCGGTTTCTGGTCAAAAATGCTATACATGATTTTTGCTGTGATTGCGAGGACCACCTTGGACATCGAAATTTCAGAACGAAAGCGGCTCTTGCTTTTCATAACGTATTACAAATTTATTCGCGTCCCTATGCAGTATTTGCGCCTTTATCAAAATAAAATTGTAAAATGTAGTGCAGTTTTGTGAAAACCTGACATTTTCCCGGAGCAATGGCATTGATTTCTTGCACATCTCCTACATTCAACTGTCAGCTTTCAAACAATCTTAGGCCTAAACCGCTGCGACTCATATTCCATCAGGTTTGAGACATTAAGGTTATCCCGTGCGCAGGAGTCTCAATACTTTTTCGACCTGGTTGTTAAGAATTACCAGAAAGCTTACAACAATATAACTATTTCTACTGCAGATGAAATGAAAGACTGAATCAGTTTGTTAAATAAGAATGTGGGGTGAGAAGAGACAAGAGAACCCTTGAACATGATGCTGTCCACCAAAAATTGCATGGCCTGAAACTCAACCAGGAACCCCTTGCAAAACAGGAGAGTATTTAGCGAAGAGATACCGTGCGTCCACGACAGGTATTTGGATAATAAATCTGAAACATGTTATGATCAGTGTGGCCATCATGTATGGGATCATAAACTACCAGTTGCTAGAAAGAATTATCATGGTACTAAAGATAATCCGTCTTTTGGTGTCCATGGCTATTATGAACGAAAGAGTATGATATTTCTTCTAAGTTACTATTATCGCAGAAACGAACTATTTTTATCCTGTAAATAATGGCAAAAGAATCGATTATTCCTTTGTTTTGTTGCAACTTACGGAGAATTTCTTACGACAGCAATTTTTCCTAAAACTGCTCCACTTTTGTTGACTGAATTTTCCAGATGAGAGTCGACAAGCATAAAACATGCAGCCTTTGGATGGAAGTGGCACAGGTGAGAACACAACAGGAACGAACGATCTATAATAACGCAAACAAGCTGACAAAAATGAAGAAACACTCAGTGAGTTAAGAACTTTCTTTCTTCTCCACAGGCATGATTTATGATTCAGTGATGATAAAATAATGAACAACTCAGCCTCCGAAATTCGTATTTAAATAGACTACAAGCAGTACAGTTTGGAGAATGAGAAAATGATATACAAACATTCGAATTATACTTGTAAATGTATGAGATATTTAAAAATGCGTTTGTAATGAAATTTGCTAAATAAAACTCTGCTTACTGCGAAATATACATTCGGTACAATATACTTTTGAGGTCAATGAAATTTATCTTTTATCAAAACAAAGGCATTTGCTGAAATATAGTTGAAACTCCTATTTTTATAGAGTATCACAGAAAGTTAAAACTCATTATTAGGACTACCACCAGCCACGATTCCGGAGAAAATGCCTAATCTTTCACATGGCGACTATTATTATTATTATTATTATTATTATTATTATTATTATTATTATTATTATTATTATTATTATTATTATTATTATTATTTAGTTTCCACCCTATTATAAAACACTTCAAAATTGGAGAAAACCTCACAACAGCGGCAAACAGGTTGACAAGAATGTAACATATAGGCCTATACACAGGCTACCTACTATTTGTCTCCCCTTCTTTTATCAATTAGATAAATGTGATTCGCTCTTCAACAGAAAGACGTGCATCACTTTACAATGAAAAAGAACTGCACGTACATTTCTTCCCTCCCTTCCTATTAGTTGCAAACCAACATTTTGCTTTGAAAGGGTGATAACCTCACTCATGATCATTGCCAATGATTTGGTTCCCAGAAATGGTGAACGTGAAGACACATGCATATTCACACAAGAGTTGTGAGTTATTATTATCACTTCCGATCGTTCAACACCTCTAGACATTCAACTTCACGCTACGATATACCAACTTTGCTGAACTAACTTATTCCAATTTCCCGCTTGAGTGTAAGCAAGACTCAGGTTACTTCAATATTATAAGGCTAACACTAAAGGCTACAAACTTCATATCAGTAGAGGCCAGGACTTTAGATTTCACAACCACTATATCTACGTTTCCACATAATTATTGACATTATTTACCCGGTCCTTATTTTACAAGATCTTGTCGCTACGAACTTTTTTTTTTTCGAACCTTCAAACACATCTGACACCCATTCTCATTTGCCTTCTCCTGCATCTTAACTTCAACCCTATGTACACTCATGTCCAAAATTATTGTCGCATGTCTATAAATATGTTGTTCTAGGAATATAATTTGATAACGAATTCGCCCAGTATTTCTTACAACGTTAGTCTGTCAGTATGTGTATAGTCAACAAAGACATGTATGTGGCAAATTTCATGTCAAAAAAGCGGTAAATAAGAACGATAAAACGAAAATAAAATTTGTTTGTCCATTTAGCAACATTTTATTTTACTCATTATAATTTTTGTATTTATAATTCTTTTCCTATGAAATTTGCCACAAATATACATTTCCAGATTATACACATAGTATCAGTATTACAAGCACCCTGCAAATTCATTATCAAATTATATTCTTACAAGAAGACAGTTATAGATATGCGACAATAATTTTGGACATTAGTGTACATTTGTTCCTGATTGAAGTTTAGCAACACGAGATGCCGGCCCCTTGGTTGCTCCGGTGCGCGATCACCTTCAGAAATTTTCTGGACACCAATTCATAAAAGAAAAATTATACGAAAAAATATTGCAAGAAAATAGAAATACAAAATGCTGCATTGTATGCATTATTATTATACAAAATCATGCGTTTAAATTTTGTTCTATTCAACTGATTTCACTTGCTTTGTTTCATTTCAAAATCTCTAAACCTAATATTAACGTTCAAAATGGCACGACAGTCACTAAAATAGAACACAAGAACGTCACTGGCTACGCCACCATACTCCCATTAAAGAATACTTTCCAAAAGAATTTTGATTCTTGATTTCATCTGAACTTAGCGTCCCTTTCAGCAGCGAGGCTATATGTCACGAGGACATATACTTTAACGTGGGATCCAAAACATATGAACTCCCGTCAGAAATCGAACCCGGGTCTCCCATACAAAGGCGCGGATGCTAACCGCTTAGCCACGAGGGGGCTCGTATTGCGAAAAGAAAAAAACACGAAACGAATGACAAATAAAAATCTCCACTTCATTTCAAAATGCCTAAAACTTCATTTTCAAGAGAGTTAATTTTCAAATTTTTCCTGCTACCGTAAACGCCCGCATGTGGACTGCGAATTATTTTCAGAACCCAACGGGCGGTCCTATTGACAAGAATGCTCTATGAGACATGGACCTACACGTAAAGATGGAATCTGAACAACTGTAATGCGTTCAATGTTTCCATCGGGAACCTATGCAAGACGTGAGCGCTATAGCCACTAGACCAGGGGGAAAGGCTAACCTTACGTACAGTATTAAAAATGATCTTATCTCCGATCAAAAGTAGTTATAGCACGGCCAACAAGAGATGGTCTCTGACGTTTCTTACCACATGCGGTGGGACATTGCAGCCCCTACTTTGATACCAATGTTACCAACCACGATCACTCTGTGTTATACCATTAAGTAAATTGCCACTACAGTTGCACCGAAAAAAAACTTTACACGCGAGTAGTGGCAATGCCACTGCAAGCTGTCAGAGACGTTCTCTTACTGGACGCACTATAAACGTTTGACATTGGCTATATACAGTGTATATAAGCTCCTATATTGACAATTCGAACTCTGCACATTCACCTGCAACAACAATGTTTATGAATACAAACTGCCGGCTCTGGTATTTCATTATGAAAGTTGCAATGTTTTTTTTTTTTTTTTCACTAGAATAATGACAGTACGCTTCATGCAAAACTTTTATGGAAATGTTGAAACACGTTAATCACATTAGCTCTGCCATTCAAGATGATACCAAAAGAGCTGAATAGTAACCACATAGGACACATATAAAAGGAAAAATGAGCACAGTACTAAAGAAAAATCAGTAGTCATACTGTTATAAGCGAAGAGACTATAGACAAACGGTTCCTGAAAGAAACACATTTAAAAGTATCCAGATATCAACGAGATACCAATCTTCCATCTGTGAGCAAGTGAGCTCCCAGGTGCACAATATGATAGTTCTGATGCTCGAACAGCATCAACCGTTTTACGAGCCCTTGGCCATGCCTAAAGACGTTAGGTAAATTCTCCGCTGACTCGCAAAATCGCCTCTCCATGTGAGAGCTGCCATAAAAGCAGACGAAGAAAAATGGTTCTACACACGTTGCTTTTCCGAGAATTCCGCCTCTATATTTATTTATATTTCTCCCCGGGCGAAATGCATTTGTTTCTTTTCCCTTATTGTCATAGAGAGTGGAAAATATTCACAGGCAGTCGTGGTTCTATAACGTGCATTTAATTACTCCCGCAAAGCAAACGATCTCGCTATACTCTCGCTAAATCAAGCAAGCACTGCATTTGGTTTTGAGATACTGTAACGCCGTATAATGCATCACGATACGATAACAAATGGTTTATTTCTTATTTAAACACCAGACAGGTGAACCAGGTAAAACACTTCTTTTAACGAGGGAAAAACTGGCATATAGATATTAAAACCATTTTATAGTTAGTTAGTGAAGACGAACACGATAAGAGAATTGGAGATATATTATAAAGAACTACACAATTATATAGGCCAGAATAATTAATTTCTGTTTAGAAGATATAGGCTTGTTCAATACTCAAATACAATTAAATTCCAAAACCAACTGTCATAAAAAAAAAAGAAAGTCAGTATATTAATGGTTAACAAATAGTTGGCAGGTCAATCAAACACCTGTTTCTCAGGATCAATCATTAGGATAAATTAAATCAGGTTATTAAAAAAATAACGTCAAGAATCCCTAATTTTCT
>NW_027657876.1:0-17761 GCF_964235325.1 Thermobia domestica
ATCTGACCTCTTTTGGACACATCAGGAAATAAATCTTCAATCATCCTGGTTGGTAACGCTTTCAAAGGAGCAAGCATAAAAAGAAAGTAAACCTCGTCTCCTTCTGGTACTAGAGAACAAAATAGCAATTGTCTCTCCGCTTTTGGTTAATAATCGTCAGATTAAGAAGAAAGATGAGCACTCTCCCCATCTGACCTCTTTTGGACACATCAGGAAATAAATCTTCAATCATCCTGGTTGGTAACGCTTTCAAAGGAGCAAGCATAAAAAGAAAGTAAAGCTCGTCTCCTTCTGGTACTAGAAAACAAAATAGCAATTGTCTCTCCGCTTTTGGTTAATAATCGTCAGATTAAGAAGAAAGATGAGCACTCTCCCCATCTAACCTCTTTTGGACACATCAGGAAATAAATCTTCAATCATCCTGGTTGGTGACGCTTTCAAAGGAGCAAGCATAAAAAGAAAGTAAAGCTCGTCTCCTTCTGGTACTAGAGAACAAAATAGCAATTGTCTCTCCGCTTTTGGTTAATAATCGTCAGATTAAGAAGAAAGATGAGCACTCTCCCCATCTGACCTCTTTTGGACACATCAGGAAATAAATCTTCAATCATCCTGGTTGGTGACGCTTTCAAAGGAGCAAGCATAAAAAGAAAGTAAAGCTCGTCTCCTTCTGGTACTAGAGAACAAAATAGCAATTGTCTCTCCGCTTTTGCTTAATAATCGTCAGATTAAGAAGAAAGATGAGCACTCTCCCCATCTGACCTCTTTTGGACACATCAGGAAATAAATCTTCAATCATCCTGGTTGGTAACGCTTTCAAAGGAGCAAGCATAAAAAGAAAGTAAACCTCGTCTCCTTCTGGTACTAGAGAACAAAATAGCAATTGTCTCTCCGCTTTTGGTTAATAATCGTCAGATTAAGAAGAAAGATGAGCACTCTCCCCATCTGACCTCTTTTGGACACATCAGGAAATAAATCTTCAATCATCCTGGTTGGTAACGCTTTCAAAGGAGCAAGCATAAAAAGAAAGTAAAGCTCGTCTCCTTCTGGTACTAGAGAACAAAATAGCAAATGTCTCTCCGCTTTTGGTTAATAATCGTCAGATTAAGAAGAAAGATGAGCACTCTCCCCATCTGACCTCTTTTGGACACATCAGGAAATAAATCTTCAATCATCCTGGTTGGTGACGCTTTCAAAGGAGCAAGCATAAAAAGAAAGTAAAGCTCGTCTCCTTCTGGTACTAGAGAACAAAATAGCAATTGTCTCTCCGCTTTTGGTTAATAATCGTCAGATTAAGAAGAAAGATGAGCACTCTCCCCATCTGACCTCTTTTGGACACATCAGGAAATAAATCTTCAATCATCCTGGTTGGTAACGCTTTCAAAGGAGCAAGCATAAAAAGAAAGTAAAGCTCGTCTCCTTCTGGTACTAGAGAACAAAATAGCAATTGTCTCTCCGCTTTTGGTTAATAATCGTCAGATTAAGAAGAAAGATGAGCACTCTCCCCATCTGACCTCTTTTGGACACATCAGGAAATAAATCTTCAATCATCCTGGTTGGTAACGCTTTCAAAGGAGCAAGCATAAAAAGAAAGTAAAGCTCGTCTCCTTCTGGTACTAGAGAACAAAATAGCAATTGTCTCTCCGCTTTTGGTTAATAATCGTCAAATTAAGAAGAAAGATGAGCACTCTCCCCATCTGACCTCTTTTGGACACATCAGGAAATAAATCTTCAATCATCCTGGTTGGTAACGCTTTCAAAGGAGCAAGCATAAAAAGAAAGTAAAGCTCGTCTCCTTCTGGTACTAGAGAACAAAATAGCAATTGTCTCTCCGCTTTTGGTTAATAATCGTCAGATTAAGAAGAAAGATGAGCACTCTCCCCATCTGACCTCTTTTGGACACATCAGGAAATAAATCTTCAATCATCCTGGTTGGTAACGCTTTCAAAGGAGCAAGCATAAAAAGAAAGTAAAGCTCGTCTCCTTCTGGTACTTGAGAACAAAATAGCAATTGTCTCTCCGCTTTTGGTTAATAATCGTCAGATTAAGAAGAAAGATGAGCACTCTCCCCATCTGACCTCTTTTGGACACATCAGGAAATAAATCTTCAATCATCCTGGTTGGTAACGCTTTCAAAGGAGCAAGCATAAAAAGAAAGTAAACCTCGTCTCCTTCTGGTACTAGAGAACAAAATAGCAATTGTCTCTCCGCTTTTGGTTAATAATCGTGAGATTAAGAAGAAAGATGAGCACTCTCCCCATCTGACCTCTTTTGGACACATCAGGAAATAAATCTTCAATCATCCTGGTTGGTGACGCTTTCAAAGGAGCAAGCATAAAAAGAAAGTAAACCTCGTCTCCTTCTGGTACTAGAGAACAAAATAGCAATTGTCTCTCCGCTTTTGGTTAATAATCGTCAGATTAAGAAGAAAGATGAGCACTCTCCCCATCTGACCTCTTTTGGACACATCAGGAAATAAATCTTCAATCATCCTGGTTGGTGACGCTTTCAAAGGAGCAAGCATAAAAAGAAAGTAAAGCTCGTCTCCTTCTGGTACTAGAGAACAATATAGCAATTGTCTCTCCGCTTTTGGTTAATAATCGTCAGATTAAGAAGAAAGATGAGCACTCTCCCCATCTGACCTCTTTTGGACACATCAGGAAATAAATCTTCAATCATCCTGGTTGGTAACGCTTTCAAAGGAGCAAGCATAAAAAGAAAGTAAAGCTCGTCTCCTTCTGGTACTAGAGAACAAAATAGCAATTGTCTCTCCGCTTTTGGTTAATAATCGTCAGATTAAGAAGAAAGATGAGCACTCTCCCCATCTGACCTCTTTTGGACACATCAGGAAATAAATCTTCAATCATCCTGGTTGGTAACGCTTTCAAAGGAGCAAGCATAAAAAGAAAGTAAAGCTCGTCTCCTTCTGGTACTAGAGAACAAAATAGCAATTGTCTCTCCGCTTTTGGTTAATAATCGTCAAATTAAGAAGAAAGATGAGTACTCTCCCCATCTGACCTCTTTTGGACACATCAGGAAATAAATCTTCAATCATCCTGGTTGGTGACGCTTTCAAAGGAGCAAGCATAAAAAGAAAGTAAAGCTCGTCTCCTTCTGGTACTAGAGAACAAAATAGCAATTGTCTCTCCGCTTTTGGTTAATAATCGTCAGATTAAGAAGAAAGATGAGCACTCTCCCCATCTGACCTCTTTTGGACACATCAGGAAATAAATCTTCAATCATCCTGGTTGGTAACGCTTTCAAAGGAGCAAGCATAAAAAGAAAGTAAAGCTCGTCTCCTTCTGGTACTAGAGAACAAAATAGCAATTGTCTCTCCGCTTTTGGTTAATAATCGTCAAATTAAGAAGAAAGATGAGCACTCTCCCCATCTGACCTCTTTTGGACACATCAGGAAATAAATCTTCAATCATCCTGGTTGGTAACGCTTTCAAAGGAGCAAGCATAAAAAGAAAGTAAAGCTCGTCTCCTTCTGGTACTAGAGAACAAAATAGCAATTGTCTCTCCGCTTTTGGTTAATAATCGTCAAATTAAGAAGAAAGATGAGCACTCTCCCCATCTGACCTCTTTTGGACACATCAGGAAATAAATCTTCAATCATCCTGGTTGGTGACGCTTTCAAAGGAGCAAGCATAAAAAGAAAGTAAAGCTCGTCTCCTTCTGGTACTAGAGAACAAAATAGCAATTGTCTCTCCGCTTTTGGTTAATAATCGTCAGATTAAGAAGAAAGATGAGCACTCTCCCCATCTGACCTCTTTTGGACACATCAGGAAATAAATCTTCAATCATCCTGGTTGGTAACGCTTTCAAAGGAGCAAGCATAAAAAGAAAGTAAAGCTCGTCTCCTTCTGGTACTAGAGAACAAAATAGCAATTGTCTCTCCGCTTTTGGTTAATAATCGTCAAATTAAGAAGAAAGATGAGCACTCTCCCCATCTGACCTCTTTTGGACACATCAGGAAATAAATCTTCAATCATCCTGGTTGGTAACGCTTTCAAAGGAGCAAGCATAAAAAGAAAGTAAAGCTCGTCTCCTTCTGGTACTAGAGAACAAAATAGCAATTGTCTCTCCGCTTTTGGTTAATAATCGTCAAATTAAGAAGAAAGATGAGCACTCTCCCCATCTGACCTCTTTTGGACACATCAGGAAATAAATCTTCAATCATCCTGGTTGGTGACGCTTTCAAAGGAGCAAGCATAAAAAGAAAGTAAAGCTCGTCTCCTTCTGGTACTAGAGAACAAAATAGCAATTGTCTCTCCGCTTTTGGTTAATAATCGTCAAATTAAGAAGAAAGATGAGCACTCTCCCCATCTGACCTCTTTTGGACACATCAGGAAATAAATCTTCAATCATCCTGGTTGGTAACGCTTTCAAAGGAGCAAGCATAAAAAGAAAGTAAAGCTCGTCTCCTTCTGGTACTAGAGAACAAAATAGCAATTGTCTCTCCGCTTTTGGTTAATAATCGTCAGATTAAGAAGAAAGATGAGCACTCTCCCCATCTGACCTCTTTTGGACACATCAGGAAATAAATCTTCAATCATCCTGGTTGGTGACGCTTTCAAAGGAGCAAGCATAAAAAGAAAGTAAAGCTCGTCTCCTTCTGGTACTAGAGAACAAAATAGCAATTGTCTCTTTGCTTTTGGTTAATAATCGTCAGATTAAGAAGAAAGATGAGCACTCTCCCCATCTGACCTCTTTTGGACACATCAGGAAATAAATCTTCAATCATCCTGGTTGGTGACGCTTTCAAAGGAGCAAGCATAAAAAGAAAGAAAAGCTCGTCTCCTTCTGGTACTAGAGAACAAAATAGCAATTGTCTCTCCGCTTTTGGTTAATAATCGTCAAATTAAGAAGAAAGATGAGCACTCTCCCCATCTGACCTCTTTTGGACACATCAGGAAATAAATCTTCAATCATCCTGGTTGGTAACGCTTTCAAAGGAGCAAGCATAAAAAGAAAGTAAAGCTCGTCTCCTTCTGGTACTAGAGAACAAAATAGCAATTGTCTCTCCGCTTTTGGTTAATAATCGTCAGATTAAGAAGAAAGATGAGCACTCTCCCCATCTGACCTCTTTTGGACACATCAGGAAATAAATCTTCAATCATCCTGGTTGGTGACGCTTTCAAAGGAGCAAGCATAAAAAGAAAGTAAAGCTCGTCTCCTTCTGGTACTAGAGAACAAAATAGCAATTGTCTCTCCGCTTTTGGTTAATAATCGTCAAATTAAGAAGAAAGATGAGCACTCTCCCCATCTGACCTCTTTTGGACACATCAGGAAATAAATCTTCAATCATCCTGGTTGGTAACGCTTTCAAAGGAGCAAGCATAAAAAGAAAGTAAAGCTCGTCTCCTTCTGGTACTAGAGAACAAAATAGCAATTGTCTCTCCGCTTTTGGTTAATAATCGTCAGATTAAGAAGAAAGATGAGCACTCTCCCCATCTGACCTCTTTTGGACACATCAGGAAATAAATCTTCAATCATCCTGGTTGGTGACGCTTTCAAAGGAGCAAGCATAAAAAGAAAGTAAAGCTCGTCTCCTTCTGGTACTAGAGAACAAAATAGCAATTGTCTCTCCGCTTTTGGTTAATAATCGTCAGATTAAGAAGAAAGATGAGCACACTTTCCATCTGACCTCTTTTGGACACATCAGGAAATAAATCTTCAATCATCCTGGTTGGTGACGCTTTCAAAGGAGCAAGCATAAAAAGAAAGTAAAGCTCGTCTCCTTCTGGTACTAGAGAACAAAATAGCAATTGTCTCTCCGCTTTTGGTTAATAATCGTCAGATTAAGAAGAAAGATGAGCACTCTCCCCATCTGACCTCTTTTGGACACATCAGGAAATAAATCTTCAATCATCCTGGTTGGTGACGCTTTCAAAGGAGCAAGCATAAAAAGAAAGTAAAGCTCGTCTCCTTCTGGTACTAGAGAACAAAATAGCAATTGTCTCTCCGCTTTTGGTTAATAATCGTCAGATTAAGAAGAAAGATGAGCACTCTCCCCATCTGACCTCTTTTGGACACATCAGGAAATAAATCTTCAATCATCCTGGTTGGTGACGCTTTCAAAGGAGCAAGCATAAAAAGAAAGTAAAGCTCGTCTCCTTCTGGTTCTAGAGAACAAAATAGCAATTGTCTCTCCGCTTTTGGTTAATAATCGTCAGATTAAGAAGAAAGATGAGCACTCTCCCCATCTGACCTCTTTTGGACACATCAGGAAATAAATCTTCAATCATCCTGGTTGGTGACGCTTTCAAAGGAGCAAGCATAAAAAGAAAGTAAAGCTCGTCTCCTTCTGGTACTAGAGAACAAAATAGCAATTGTCTCTCCGCTTTTGCTTAATAATCGTCAGATTAAGAAGAAAGATGAGCACTCTCCCATCTGACCTCTTTTGGACACATCAGGAAATAAATCTTCAATCATCCTGGTTGGTAACGCTTTCAAAGGAGCAAGCATAAAAAGAAAGTAAACCTCGTCTCCTTCTGGTACTAGAGAACAAAATAGCAATTGTCTCTCCGCTTTTGGTTAATAATCGTCAGATTAAGAAGAAAGATGAGCACTCTCCCCATCTGACCTCTTTTGGACACATCAGGAAATAAATCTTCAATCATCCTGGTTGGTAACGCTTTCAAAGGAGCAAGCATAAAAAGAAAGTAAAGCTCGTCTCCTTCTGGTACTAGAGAACAAAATAGCAATTGTCTCTCCGCTTTTGGTTAATAATCGTCAGATTAAGAAGAAAGATGAGCACTCTCCCCATCTGACCTCTTTTGGACACATCAGGAAATAAATCTTCAATCATCCTGGTTGGTGACGCTTTCAAAGGAGCAAGCATAAAAAGAAAGTAAAGCTCGTCTCCTTCTGGTACTAAAGAACAAAATAGTAATTGTCTCTCCGCTTTTGGTTAATAATCGTCAGATTAAGAAGAAAGATGAGCACTCTCCCCATCTGACCTCTTTTGGACACATCAGGAAATAAACTTTCAATCATCCTGGTTGGTAACGCTTTCAAAGGAGCAAGCATAAAAAGAAAGTAAAGCTCGTCTCCTTCTGGTACTAGAGAACAAAATAGCAATTGTCTCTCCGCTTTTGGTTAATAATCGTCAGATTAAGAAGAAAGATGAGCACTCTCCCCATCTGACCTCTTTTGGACACATCAGGAAATAAATCTTCAATCATCCTGGTTGGTAACGCTTTCAAAGGAGCAAGCATAAAAAGAAAGTAAAGCTCGTCTCCTTCTGGTACTAGAGAACAAAATAGCAATTGTCTCTCCGCTTTTGGTTAATAATCGTCAAATTAAGAAGAAAGATGAGCACTCTCCCCATCTGACCTCTTTTGGACACATCAGGAAATAAATCTTCAATCATCCTGGTTGGTGACGCTTTCAAAGGAGCAAGCATAAAAAGAAAGTAAAGCTCGTCTCCTTCTGGTACTAGAGAACAAAATAGCAATTGTCTCTCCGCTTTTGGTTAATAATCGTCAGATTAAGAAGAAAGATGAGCACTCTCCCCATCTGACCTCTTTTGGACACATCAGGAAATAAATCTTCAATCATCCTGGTTGGTAACGCTTTCAAAGGAGCAAGCATATAAAGAAAGTAAAGCTCGTCTCCTTCTGGTACTAGAGAACAAAATAGCAATTGTCTCTCCGCTTTTGGTTAATAATCGTCAGATTAAGAAGAAAGATGAGCACTCTCCCCATCTGACCTCTTTTGGACACATCAGGAAATAAATCTTCAATCATCCTGGTTGGTAACGCTTTCAAAGGAGCAAGCATAAAAAGAAAGTAAACCTCGTCTCCTTCTGGTACTAGAGAACAAAATAGCAATTGTCTCTCCGCTTTTGGTTAATAATCGTGAGATTAAGAAGAAAGATGAGCACTCTCCCCATCTGACCTCTTTTGGACACATCAGGAAATAAATCTTCAATCATCCTGGTTGGTGACGCTTTCAAAGGAGCAAGCATAAAAAGAAAGTAAAGCTCGTCTCCTTCTGGTACTAGAGAACAAAATAGCAATTGTCTCTCCGCTTTTGGTTAATAATCGTCAGATTAAGAAGAAAGATGAGCACTCTCCCCATCTGACCTCTTTTGGACACATCAGGAAATAAATCTTCAATCATCCTGGTTGGTGACGCTTTCAAAGGAGCAAGCATAAAAAGAAAGTAAAGCTCGTCTCCTTCTGGTACTAGAGAACAATATAGCAATTGTCTCTCCGCTTTTGGTTAATAATCGTCAGATTAAGAAGAAAGATGAGCACTCTCCCCATCTGACCTCTTTTGGACACATCAGGAAATAAATCTTCAATCATCCTGGTTGGTGACGCTTTCAAAGGAGCAAGCATAAAAAGAAAGTAAAGCTCGTCTCCTTCTGGTACTAGAGAACAAAATAGCAATTGTCTCTCCGCTTTTGGTTAATAATCGTCAAATTAAGAAGAAAGATGAGCACTCTCCCCATCTGACCTCTTTTGGACACATCAGGAAATAAATCTTCAATCATCCTGGTTGGTGACGCTTTCAAAGGAGCAAGCATAAAAAGAAAGTAAAGCTCGTCTCCTTCTGGTACTAGAGAACAAAATAGCAATTGTCTCTCCGCTTTTGGTTAATAATCGTCAAATTAAGAAGAAAGATGAGCACTCTCCCCATCTGACCTCTTTTGGACACATCAGGAAATAATTCTTCAATCATCCTGGTTGGTAACGCTTTCAAAGGAGCAAGCATAAAAAGAAAGTAAAGCTCGTCTCCTTCTGGTACTAGAGAACAAAATAGCAATTGTCTCTCCGCTTTTGGTTAATAATCGTCAGATTAAGAAGAAAGATGAGCACTCTCCCCATCTGACCTCTTTTGGACACATCAGGAAATAAATCTTCAATCATCCTGGTTGGTGACGCTTTCAAAGGAGCAAGCATAAAAAGAAAGTAAAGCTCGTCTCCTTCTGGTACTAGAGAACAAAATAGCAATTGTCTCTCCGCTTTTGGTTAATAATCGTCAAATTAAGAAGAAAGATGAGCACTCTCCCCATCTGACCTCTTTTGGACACATCAGGAAATAAATCTTCAATCATCCTGGTTGGTGACGCTTTCAAAGGAGCAAGCATAAAAAGAAAGTAAAGCTCGTCTCCTTCTGGTACTAGAGAACAAAATAGCAATTGTCTCTCCGCTTTTGGTTAATAATCGTCAGATTAAGAAGAAAGATGAGCACACTCCCCATCTGACCTCTTTTGGACACATCAGGAAATAAATCTTCAATCATCCTGGTTGGTAACGCTTTCAAAGGAGCAAGCATAAAAAGAAAGTAAAGCTCGTCTCCTTCTGGTACTAGAGAACAAAATAGCAATTGTCTCTCCGCTTTTGGTTAATAATCGTCAGATTAAGAAGAAAGATGAGCACTCTCCCCATCTGACCTCTTTTGGACACATCAGGAAATAAATCTTCAATCATCCTGGTTGGTAACGCTTTCAAAGGAGCAAGCATAAAAAGAAAGTAAAGCTCGTCTCCTTCTGGTACTAGAGAACAAAATAGCAATTGTCTCTCCGCTTTTGGTTAATAATCGTCAAATTAAGAAGAAAGATGAGTACTCTCCCCATCTGACCTCTTTTGGACACATCAGGAAATAAATCTTCAATCATCCTGGTTGGTGACGCTTTCAAAGGAGCAAGCATAAAAAGAAAGTAAAGCTCGTCTCCTTCTGGTACTAGAGAACAAAATAGCAATTGTCTCTCCGCTTTTGGTTAATAATCGTCAGATTAAGAAAAAAGATGAGCACTCTCCCCATCTGACCTCTTTTGGACACATCAGGAAATAAATCTTCAATCATCCTGGTTGGTAACGCTTTCAAAGGAGCAAGCATAAAAAGAAAGTAAAGCTCGTCTCCTTCTGGTACTAGAGAACAAAATAGCAATTGTCTCTCCGCTTTTGGTTAATAATCGTCAAATTAAGAAGAAAGATGAGCACTCTCCCCATCTGACCTCTTTTGGACACATCAGGAAATAAATCTTCCATCATCCTGGTTGGTAACGCTTTCAAAGAAGCAAGCATAAAAAGAAAGTAAAGCTCGTCTCCTTCTGGTACTAGAGAACAAAATAGCAATTGTCTCTCCGCTTTTGGTTAATAATCGTCAGATTAAGAAGAAAGATGAGCACTCTCCCCATCTGACCTCTTTTGGACACATCAGGAAATAAATCTTCAATCATCCTGGTTGGTAACGCTTTCAAAGGAGCAAGCATAAAAAGAAAGTAAAGCTCGTCTCCTTCTGGTACTAGAGAACAAAATAGCAATTGTCTCTCCGCTTTTGGTTAATAATCGTCAGATTAAGAAGAAAGATGAGCACTCTCCCCATCTGACCTCTTTTGGACACATCAGGAAATAAATCTTCAATCATCCTGGTTGGTAACGCTTTCAAAGGAGCAAGCATAGAAAGAAAGTAAAGCTCGTCTCCTTCTGGTACTAGAGAACAAAATAGCAATTGTCTCTCCGCTTTTGGTTAATAATCGTCAGATTAAGAAGAAAGATGAGCACTCTCCCCATCTGACCTCTTTTGGACACATCAGGAAATAAATCTTCAATCATCCTGGTTGGTAACGCTTTCAAAGGAGCAAGCATAAAAAGAAAGTAAAGCTCGTCTCCTTCTGGTACTAGAGAACAAAATAGCAATTGTCTCTCCGCTTTTGGTTAATAATCGTCAAATTAAGAAGAAAGATGAGCACTCTCCCCATCTGACCTCTTTTGGACACATCAGGAAATAAATCTTCAATCATCCTGGTTGGTGACGCTTTCAAAGGAGCAAGCATAAAAAGAAAGTAAAGCTCGTCTCCTTCTGGTACTAGAGAACAAAATAGCAATTGTCTCTCCGCTTTTGGTTAATAATCGTCAAATTAAGAAGAAAGATGAGCACTCTCCCCATCTGACCTCTTTTGGACACATCAGGAAATAAATCTTCAATCATCCTGGTTGGTAACGCTTTCAAAGGACCAAGCATAAAAAGAAAGTAAACCTCGTCTCCTTCTGGTACTAGAGAACAAAATAGCAATTGTCTCTCCGCTTTTGGTTAATAATCGTCAGATTAAGAAGAAAGATGAGCACTCTCCCCATCTGACCTCTTTTGGACACATCAGGAAATAAATCTTCAATCATCCTGGTTGGTGACGCTTTCAAAGGAGCAAGCATAAAAAGAAAGTAAAGCTCGTCTCCTTCTGGTACTAGAGAACAAAATAGCAATTGTCTCTCCGCTTTTGGTTAATAATCGTCAGATTAAGAAGAAAGATGAGCACTCTCCCCATCTGACCTCTTTTGGACACATCAGGAAATAAATCTTCAATCATCCTGGTTGGTGACGCTTTCAAAGGAGCAAGCATAAAAAGAAAGTAAAGCTCGTCTCCTTCTGGTACTAGAGAACAAAATAGCAATTGTCTCTCCGCTTTTGGTTAATAATCGTCAAATTAAGAAGAAAGATGAGCACTCTCCCCATCTGACCTCTTTTGGACACATCAGGAAATAAATCTTCAATCATCCTGGTTGGTAACGCTTTCAAAGGAGCAAGCATAAAAAGAAAGTAAAGCTCGTCTCCTTCTGGTACTAGAGAACAAAATAGCAATTGTCTCTCCGCTTTTGGTTAATAATCGTCAGATTAAGAAGAAAGATGAGCACTCTCCCCATCTGACCTCTTTTGGACACATCAGGAAATAAATCTTCAATCATCCTGGTTGGTAACGCTTTCAAAGGAGCAAGCATAAAAAGAAAGTAAAGCTCGTCTCCTTCTGGTACTAGAGAACAAAATAGCAATTGTCTCTCCGCTTTTGGTTAATAATCGTCAGATTAAGAAGAAAGATGAGCACTCTCCCCATCTGACCTCTTTTGGACACATCAGGAAATAAATCTTCAATCATCCTGGTTGGTAACGCTTTCAAAGGAGCAAGCATAAAAAGAAAGTAAAGCTCGTCTCCTTCTGGTACTAGAGAACAAAATAGCAATTGTCTCTCCGCTTTTGGTTAATAATCGTCAGATTAAGAAGAAAGATGAGCACTCTCCCCATCTGACCTCTTTTGGACACATCAGGAAATAAATCTTCAATCATCCTGGTTGGTAACGCTTTCAAAGGAGCAAGCATAAAAAGAAAGTAAAGCTCGTCTCCTTCTGGTACTAGAGAACAAAATAGCAATTGTCTCTCCGCTTTTGGTTAATAATCGTCAGATTAAGAAGAAAGATGAGCACACTCCCCATCTGACCTCTTTTGGACACATCAGGAAATAAATCTTCAATCATCCTGGTTGGTGACGCTTTCAAAGGAGCAAGCATAAAAAGAAAGTAAAGCTCGTCTCCTTCTGGTACTAGAGAACAAAATAGCAATTGTCTCTCCGCTTTTGGTTAATAATCGTCAGATTAAGAAGAAAGATGAGCACTCTCCCCATCTGACCTCTTTTGGACACATCAGGAAATAAATCTTCAATCATCCTGGTTGGTGACGCTTTCAAAGGAGCAAGCATAAAAAGAAAGTAAAGCTCGTCTCCTTCTGGTACTAGAGAACAAAATAGCAATTGTCTCTCCGCTTTTGGTTAATAATCGTCAGATTAAGAAGAAAGATGAGCACTCTCCCCATCTGACCTCTTTTGGACACATCAGGAAATAAATCTTCAATCATCCTGGTTGGTGACGCTTTCAAAGGAGCAAGCATAAAAAGAAAGTAAAGCTCGTCTCCTTCTGGTACTAGAGAACAAAATAGCAATTGTCTCTCCGCTTTTGGTTAATAATCGTCAGATTAAGAAGAAAGATGAGCACTCTCCCCATCTGACCTCTTTTGGACACATCAGGAAATAAATCTTCAATCATCCTGGTTGGTGACGCTTTCAAAGGAGCAAGCATAAAAAGAAAGTAAACCTCGTCTCCTTCTGGTACTAGAGAACAAAATAGCAATTGTCTCTCCGCTTTTGCTTAATAATCGTCAGATTAAGAAGAAAGATGAGCACTCTCCCCATCTGACCTCTTTTGGACACATCAGGAAATAAATCTTCAATCATCCTGGTTGGTGACGCTTTCAAAGGAGCAAGCATAAAAAGAAAGTAAAGCTCGTCTCCTTCTGGTACTAGAGAACAAAATAGCAATTGTCTCTCCGCTTTTGGTTAATAATCGTCAGATTAAGAAGAAAGATGAGCACTCTCCCCATCTGACCTCTTTTGGACACATCAGGAAATAAATCTTCAATCATCCTGGTTGGTGACGCTTTCAAAGGAGCAAGCATAAAAAGAAAGTAAACCTCGTCTCCTTCTGGTACTAGAGAACAAAATACCAATTGTCTCTCCGCTTTTGGTTAATAATCGTCAGATTAAGAAGAAAGATGAGCACTCTCCCCATCTGACCTCTTTTGGACACATCAGGAAATAAATCTTCAATCATCCTGGTTGGTGACGCTTTCAAAGGAGCAAGCATAAAAAGAAAGTAAAGCTCGTCTCCTTCTGGTACTAGAGAACAAAATAGCAATTGTCTCTCCGCTTTTGGTTAATAATCGTCAAATTAAGAAGAAAGATGAGCACTCTCCCCATATGACCTCTTTTGGACACATCAGGAAATAAATCTTCAATCATCCTGGTTGGTAACGCTTTCAAAGGAGCAAGCATAAAAAGAAAGTAAAGCTCGTCTCCTTCTGGTACTAGAGAACAAAATAGCAATTGTCTCTCCGCTTTTGGTTAATAATCGTCAAATTAAGAAGAAAGATGAGCACTCTCCCATCTGACCTCTTTTGGACACATCAGGAAATAAATCTTCAATCATCCTGGTTGGTAACGCTTTCAAAGGAGCAAGCATAAAAAGAAAGTAAAGCTCGTCTCCTTCTGGTACTAGAGAACAAAATAGCAATTGTCTCTCCGCTTTTGGTTAATATTCGTCAAATTAAGAAGAAAGATGAGCACTCTCCCCATCTGACCTCTTTTGGACACATCAGGAAATAAATCTTCAATCATCCTGGTTGGTAACGCTTTCAAAGGAGCAAGCATAAAAAGAAAGTAAAGCTCGTCTCCTTCTGGTACTAGAGAACAAATAGCAATTGTCTCTCCGCTTCTTGGTTAATAATCGTCAAATTAAGAAGAAAGATGAGCACTCTCCCATCTGACCTCTTTTGGACACATCAGGAAATAAATCTTCAATCATCCTGGTTGGTGACGCTTTCAAAGGAGCAAGCATAAAAAGAAAGTAAAGCTCGTCTCCTTCTGGTACTAGAGAACAAAATAGCAATTGTCTCTCCGCTTTTGGTTAATAATCGTCAGATTAAGAAGAAAGATGAGCACACTCCCCATCTGACCTCTTTTGGACACATCAGGAAATAAATCTTCAATCATCCTGGTTGGTGACGCTTTCAAAGGAGCAAGCATAAAAAGAAAGTAAAGCTCGTCTCCTTCTGGTACTAGAGAACAAAATAGCAATTGTCTCTCCGCTTTTGGTTAATAATCGTCAAATTAAGAAGAAAGATGAGCACTCTCCCCATCTGACCTCTTTTGGACACATCAGGAAATAAATCTTCAATCATCCTGGTTGGTGACGCTTTCAAAGGAGCAAGCATAAAAAGAAAGTAAAGCTCGTCTCTTCTGGTACTAGAGAACAAAATAGCAATTGTCTCTCCGCTTTTGGTTAATAATCGTCAAATTAAGAAGAAGATGAGCACTCTCCCCATCTGACCTCTTTTGGACACATCAGGAAATAATCTTCAATCATCCTGGTTGCTAACGCTTTCAAAGGAGCAAGCATAAAAAGAAAGTAAAGCTCGTCTCCTTCTGGTACTAGAGAACAAAATAGCAATTGTCTCTCCGCTTTTGGTTAATAATCGTCAGATTAAGAAGAAAGATGAGCACACTCCCCATCTGACCTCTTTTGGACACATCAGGAAATAAATCTTCAATCATCCTGGTTGGTGACGCTTTCAAAGGAGCAAGCATAAAAGAATGTAAAGCTCGTCTCCTTCTGGTACTAGAGAACAAAATAGCAATTGTCTCTCCGCTTTTGGTTAATAATCGTCAAATTAAGAAGAAAGATGAGCACTCTCCCCATCTGACCTCTTTTGGACACATCAGGAAATAAATCTTCAATCATCCTGGTTGGTGACGCTTTCAAAGGAGCAAGCATAAAAAGAAAGTAAAGCTCGTCTCCTTCTGGTACTAGAGAACAAAATAGCAATTGTCTCTCCGCTTTTGGTTAATAATCGTCAAATTAAGAAGAAAGATGAGCACTCTCCCCATCTGACCTCTTTGGACACATCAGGAAATAAATCTTCAATCATCCTGGTTGCTAACGCTTTCAAAGGAGCAAGCATAAAAAGAAAGTAAAGCTCGTCTCCTTCTGGTACTAGAGAACAAAATAGCAATTGTCTCTCCGCTTTTGGTTAATAATCGTCAGATTAAGAAGAAAGATGAGCACTCTCCCAATCTGACCTCTTTTGGACACATCAGGAAATAAATCTTCAATCATCCTGGTTGGTAACGCTTTCAAAGGAGCAGCATAAAAAGAAAGTAAAGCTCGTCTCCTTCTGGTACTAGAGAACAAAATAGCAATTGTCTCTCCGCTTTTGGTTAATAATCGTCAAATTAAGAAGAAAGATGAGCACTCTCCCCATCTGACCTCTTTTGGACACATCAGGAAATAAATCTTCAATCATCCTGGTTGGTAACGCTTTCAAAGGACCAAGCATAAAAAGAAAGTAAACCTCGTCTCCTTCTGGTACTAGAGAACAAAATAGCAATTGTCTCTCCGCTTTTGGTTAATAATCGTCAGATTAAGAAGAAAGATGAGCACTCTCCCCATCTGACCTCTTTTGGACACATCAGGAAATAAATCTTCAATCATCCTGGTTGGTGACGCTTTCAAAGGAGCAAGCATAAAAAGAAAGTAAAGCTCGTCTCCTTCTGGTACTAGAGAACAAAATAGCAATTGTCTCTCCGCTTTTGGTTAATAATCGTCAGATTAAGAAGAAAGATGAGCACTCTCCCCATCTGACCTCTTTTGGACACATCAGGAAATAAATCTTCAATCATCCTGGTTGGTGACGCTTCAAAGGAGCAAGCATAAAAAGAAAGTAAAGCTCGTCTCCTTCTGGTACTAGAGAACAAAATAGCAATTGTCTCTCCGCTTTTGGTTAATAATCGTCAAATTAAGAAGAAAGATGAGCACTCTCCCCATCTGACCTCTTTTGGACACATCAGGAAATAAATCTTCAATCATCCTGGTTGGTAACGCTTTCAAAGGAGCAAGCATAAAAAGAAAGTAAAGCTCGTCTCCTTCTGGTACTAGAGAACAAAATAGCAATTGTCTCTCCGCTTTTGGTTAATAATCGTCAGATTAAGAAGAAAGATGAGCACTCTCCCCATCTGACCTCTTTTGGACACATCAGGAAATAAATCTTCAATCATCCTGGTTGGTAACGCTTTCAAAGGAGCAAGCATAAAAAGAAAGTAAAGCTCGTCTCCTTCTGGTACTAGAGAACAAAATACCAATTGTCTCTCCGCTTTTGGTTAATAATCGTCAAATTAAGAAGAAAGATGAGCACTCTCCCCATCTGACCTCTTTTGGACACATCAGGAAATAAATCTTCAATCATCCTGGTTGGTAACGCTTTCAAAGGAGCAAGCATAAAAAGAAAGTAAAGCTCGTCTCCTTCTGGTACTAGAGAACAAAATAGCAATTGTCTCTCCGCTTTTGGTTAATAATCGTCAGATTAAGAAGAAAGATGAGCACTCTCCCCATCTGACCTCTTTTGGACACATCAGGAAATAAATCTTCAATCATCCTGGTTGGTGACGCTTTCAAAGGAGCAAGCATAAAAAGAAAGTAAAGCTCGTCTCCTTCTGGTACTAGAGAACAAAATAGCAATTGTTCCTCCGCTTTTGGTTAATAATCGTCAGATTAAGAAGAAAGATGAGCACACTCCCCATCTGACCTCTTTTGGACACATCAGGAAATAAATCTTCAATCATCCTGGTTGGTGACGCTTTCAAAGGAGCAAGCATAAAAAGAAAGTAAAGCTCGTCTCCTTCTGGTACTAGAGAACAAAATAGCAATTGTCTCTCCGCTTTTGGTTAATAATCGTCAGATTAAGAAGAAAGATGAGCACTCTCCCCATCTGACCTCTTTTGGACACATCAGGAAATAAATCTTCAATCATCCTGGTTGGTGACGCTTTCAAAGGAGCAAGCATAAAAAGAAAGTAAAGCTCGTCTCCTTCTGGTACTAGAGAACAAAATAGCAATTGTCTCTCCGCTTTTGGTTAAATAATCGTCAGATTAAGAAGAAAGATGAGCACTCTCCCCATCTGACCTCTTTTGGACACATCAGGAAATAAATCTTCAATCATCCTGGTTGGTGACGCTTTCAAAGGAGCAAGCATAAAAAGAAAGTAAAGCTCGTCTCCTATCTGGTACTAGAGAACAAATAGCAATTGTCTCTCCGCTTTTGCTTAATAATCGTCAGATTAAGAGAAAGATGAGCACTCTACCCATCTGACCTCTTTTGACACATCAGGAAATAAATCTTCAATCATCCTGGTTGGTGACGCTTTCAAAGGAGCAAGCATAAAAAGAAAGTAAAGCTCGTCCCCTTCTGGTACTAGAGAACAAAATAGCAATTGTCTCTCCCCTTTTGTTAATAATCGTCGAATTAAGAAGAAAGATGAGCACTCTCCCCATCTGACCTCTTTTGGACACATCAGGAAATAATCTTCAATCATCTGGTTGGTGACGCTTTCAAAGGAGCAAGCATAAAAAGAAAGTAAAGCTCGTCTCCTT
>NW_027657877.1:0-17761 GCF_964235325.1 Thermobia domestica
CAGATAGTAATACACATTTCGACAGATCGACAGCATTCGACAGATACAGACATATGAAAGTAGCACAAGAATTAGGCGAAAGTCCGTGCGTTTCCTCAATTCACGTAGGAAACAACAGAAAATATCAACTACCATAAAATAATCCGTATATATATTTAATTTATTTGGAATAAAATAAATATAGAAACAACCTGTTCATACATAACTACGGTAAGTGCGTTAATTGCTAACGTAAGAACAAATATGAAACAAGGCACAAAATAAAAAAGAAAAATAAAGTTAAAGGGAATAAATATTTAGGCTTGATTGTCATTCGTATTAAGAAGCTGGGTAATAAAATGTTAAAATCTACAGAAAATTATGAAATTAAATCAGGATTTGAAATAAAAGTCTATACATTGGAAGTAGGCCAGGGAGTTTGCAAGGCAGATGTGTGCGACACGCGTTACTTTATAGATTCCCTTCATTGAACTATAGTAAGCAGTACGAAGATGGTACTTTGCGTATAATCACAGGAAGGATTGAAGTTAATTACCATGGTAATATAATTATTTATTGATAAGTATTTCCATGTTAAATTATGAAAATTATAAGCACAAGGAGGGTGAAAAAGTAGTGTGACCGACTTAGCAATGACTGAAACATAAAATAGAAAAGCGAATAAAAACAAATGCCTTTTGAGTTATGTGGAATAAAGTTTCTTCTAGCCAGTAAGGAAGAATAGGATCTGGTGCATTCATTGAATACCTGAAAAAAATCGTTTATCAAAATAGAAGGAAACACACTTATCGTTGTGGCAACTACGAACTTCTGTTTACCTCAGCCCGCCTCAGCAAGTGCTTTCTATCCGGTCCGCGCTCCGTAACCAAACTCAACGCTGCCTGCTAGCGAAAATTTCATTCTTCAGTATCGTTGAGTTTATTGCAGAAAGCAATGGCAGATACGGCATCAGCACCTGCAGCCCCGGCACAGGCTTCTCCTAAGAAGTCTGCAAAGCCTAAGAAACCAAAAACAACACCTTCTCATCCAAGAACATCAGAAATGGTGAACAACGCCATCAAGAATTTGAAGGAAAGGGGAGGAAGTTCACTGCAAGCTATTAAGAAATACATCTCTCAGAACTACAAAGTGGATGCCGAGAAGCTTGCTCCATTTATCAAGAAATACTTGAGAAGTGCAGTTGCTTCTGGGTCTTTGGTTCAGACCAAGGGAAAAGGTGCATCTGGATCGTTTAAGCTTAGTGCTTCATCGCTGAAGGAGAAGCCTGAAGGTGGATCTTCAACCAAGGCGAAACGATCAGCATCAAAGGAGAAGAAGCCTGCGAAAAAGCCAGCAGCTAAACGTCCCAAGAAGACTGGTGAAAAGAAAAAGGCTGCTGCTCCCAAACCTAAGAAATCACCATCTAAAGTGAAGAAGGCAAAAACTCCCAAGAAGCCAAAGGCCCCGAAGCCAAAGAAGGCTACAGCAAAACCGAAAAGTGCTAAGAAGGCTGCACCAAAGAAGAAGTAAATGTGTCAGTAAATCATCTGACATTTTAAAACGGCTCTTTTTAGAGCCATCAAATACTTTGAGAAGAGTAAAATTGTGCTTTTCCTATCATTATCACATGTTCATTCATAGCAATGTATAGTATACACGCAAGGGACTTTGAGTTTTCTTTTTAACCGAAGCACTTCTTGATGTAAGTGCTTTATAACAGAGGGGAATTGAGGGTGGGGAAAGAAAGCTTTCACGGGTGTCAAGAATGGTGTACTCGAAAAAAAATGGGGAACACATTACGTAATGTCAATTTGTGATCACTTACTTTTTCCTTGTTCCTATCTTCAAGTAGCGAAACAGTACAGAAAACGCACTTAATGCATTTGTTAGAAAAACTTTTGCAGGCTGACTGGGTTCGATTCTCGGTGGGAGCTCAAATGTTTCGCATTGCACGTTAATAAGTAGGTCCACGTTTGAAACAGCCTTGCTGCTGAAAGGGACACTAAACTAAAATCAACTCTTTTCAAGGCTGGGGTGAAAGAAATGTTCGAACTTATTACAACTCGTGAAAGTGAAGTAGACTATGTTTCAATTTAACGTCGTACTATTATGATTTTTATGATAAAGGAGACGGGTGATTACGCCTAATGAATGATGGAAATACTGGTGTAATGAGAAAGTGTTAGGAAAAGGGAACACGCTAATAACCACGGATACCGTCTTATAATTCGTAATATTGCTATAAAGAAAAATAGTAACACCAGCAGAAATGTAGGTGTACAATTGAACTGATGTTAAGTACAAACAGACACTTAAAGAAAGTTTAGTTTAACGTTTGCATTCAACAGCAGCGACCTCTGACAAAATAATATTACTTTTGCTACCTTGGAAGAAGTACATATTTCGCCTGCGAGTTCTATCAGATTAATAACGTTGAGAAGGGCAAACAGTGGTTGAATCGAAGTTAAGTTATGCAACATATGGCAAAATCGAACCCTTGACCACATAAAACGAAGATAATCAATCGGTAAACATAGGGGAAAACTAAAGAATATACTTGAAAGATAGGATGATATACGAAACGACAGGAAAACGAAGGTAGATGTATTAACTATGCAACATACGGCGTGAGAATTTAAAAAAAAAAGATAACAAGTATGGACAAGATCCTTGTTAGGATAACAGCATCTCTAAGTAGTGTATTGGTCCTAAAAAGGACCGTTTTTGAACTCAGTGCCAGAACTTCAAACTTAAGCACGTTCCCCACGGATGCGGCGAGCAAGCTGAATGTCCTTAGGCATGATTGTGACTCTCTTTGCGTGAATAGCACACAAGTTGGTGTCTTCGAAAAGCCCTACAAGGTAAGCTTCACTTGCCTCCTGTAAAGCCATGACAGCTGAGCTTTGGAAGCGAAGATCTGTCTTGAAATCTTGTGCAATTTCTCGGACGAGTCGTTGGAAGGGCAGCTTGCGGATGAGCAATTCAGTGCTCTTCTGGTAACGACGAATTTCTCGGAGAGCCACAGTACCAGGCCTGTAACGATGGGGCTTTTTCACTCCACCGGTAGCTGGAGCACTCTTTCTTGCAGCTTTGGTGGCAAGCTGCTTTCGAGGAGCTTTGCCTCCAGTAGATTTCCTAGCTGTCTGCTTGGTACGTGCCATTGCAACTGTCACGACTTGTTTCAAATAATTGCGCGCTGAATGAAGTCAAGTTATATAAAGAGCAAAACCGTTAAATCAAGCTATTTCTCATTGGATAAAGTCAGTCGAAAAGGACAGTTCTCATTGGCTTAGACACGTTTTGTGTTTTTCCTCCGTGCTTTCCCTGCATGATCGAAGGAACAAAACCACGAGTCTTGGGCTGCTTGGGCTTGTATTTCTCGTGTGTGGTGAGCGAAGCAGTAACATATCGAAATGACAGGACGTGGAAAAGGAGGCAAGGGTCTTGGCAAAGGAGGTGCCAAGCGCCACCGTAAAGTTCTTCGTGACAACATCCAGGGTATCACCAAACCCGCTATTAGGCGTCTTGCTCGCCGTGGTGGTGTGAAGCGTATCTCTGGTCTCATTTATGAAGAGACCCGAGGAGTATTGAAAGTATTCCTGGAGAACGTAATCAGAGATGCTGTTACATACACAGAACACGCCAAGAGGAAGACAGTGACAGCTATGGATGTTGTGTATGCCTTGAAGAGGCAAGGAAGAACCCTGTACGGTTTCGGAGGTTAAGTTGGGGTTCCTCCTATTTTGGATATAAAATTGGCATAAACGGCTCTTTTCAGAGCCAACAAATTTATATAAAGGGAAAGATTTACTTTGTGCGATTTTCTGTTAGATTATAAGAATTCGTGTAACTACATTAAAGCCTTTTGATGCACACTAAATTACAGACGTAGAGAGATTAATTTGAGAAAATCATACGTTTTTTTTTACATTATGTACGTTCATGTATACGTATTCATATCATGTAGCAGTATTAATGCTGGAGAAGGGGTTCTGGTTGGAAATTGGCGATTTGTTGGAAGTAGCGAGCATGAGAGATGCGAAACGCAAGTCGGAATTTCTGTTCTGACAGTAGGATGTACGTATAGAGGCTTATACAACTTCTATACTGTGCTGTGAGGGGCGAATAATGCGTTAGAAACCTGAATCTTGTCCTTTATCTTGTTTACGTGGTCTTGGGTTCGATTTCTTTCTTTTGCGGTAGTGTCTATTGTGATTTACATGTAAATTAATGACACTTCGTAGCGGGTTACTAAAATAAAGAGTAATACAAATATGAGATGTAGGTTAATGCATTGTATACTTCACATTATTTACTAAAGAAAGGCAGTAGTTACAAGAAACCTAGGCTCGCTCGTTGGGCACAGTAGCAAATGAGTTCTGAGATCAGAGAATAAGAGTAGTTGCGTATTACAAACCATATACATATAACACATATCACACAAATATGAATATCGACCTTGCAAAGAATAAATCGTACTTAAGTGTGCATTTAATGTCATTACTATGTTGCAAAAGAAATTTAGGAAAGTTTTCTGATCCGCTCTGTTCATGATGTCATTGGGGCATAGTAATGAACAATAATAAATGTCGAGAACATATTGAACAGAGTAATTTCAGCCAAGCCAACGCAAGAGAGAAACATGAGTGCTTTAAGAATGTTGGAAATTCCTTTGTCTAGCATGAAGTACATGAGAATATGTGGTATGAGGTTTTCTTCCATTGCTGAGAATCTGGGCTCGACTGTCCTGTCCTCTGGGTAATATGAGCCCGATGTACGCAAATATCAAAAAAATGTAGCTAGCGACAATACAAAAGGTAATGATCTTATAATTAATAATGTAGTGGGAACTAAGCACATCGCTGTTTGGAGTATTCTAAAGTTAGTGTGACTTCCTATGGGCTTCAATTACGATCGACGACTACACATATACTAATTAATCGAATAGCAGCGAGAATTTCGAATGAAACTAAGCAACTATCTCAGACACTTTTGATGAGTCTGTATATCGAAAACAATTCATTTCAATCGTAAATCTCCTCTATAAAGGGGTTTGTGGCCCTCATAAGGGCCGATTTGTATGAGATATAGGTCTTACATTTATGCCTTCTTCTCAGTTTTCTTGGGCAGAAGTACAGCTTGAATGTTGGGCAAAACACCACCCTGAGCGATTGTAACTCCAGACAACAACTTGTTTAATTCCTCGTCGTTACGGATAGCTAACTGCAGATGACGTGGAATAATCCTAGTCTTCTTGTTGTCACGAGCAGCGTTGCCTGCCAACTCAAGAACTTCAGCTGCCAGGTATTCCATGACTGCAGCCAAATACACGGGAGCGCCAGCACCAACTCGTTCGGCATAGTTACCCTTTCGCAAAAGACGATGGATTCTGCCTACTGGGAATTGAAGGCCAGCCCTGCTGGAGCGGGACTTGCTCTTTCCCTTGACTTTTCCACCTTTGCCGCGACCAGACATTGTTCAATATTCTTTCGTAATAAGATGAGAGGAAAAATTGCGGCCTCCAATAGAAACAGAAAAGTTAAAAATAAGGACGCCCCTCGGGAAAGCCCGCGCCCTGACAGAGAGTAAGGCATCAACCATCTATCTACATGCCTCTCCTCACATGCAATTAGTAGCCTAAAGCTGGTGTCGGTGGGTGTGTCTCGCGGCTTCTATCTTTAACGAAAGACATTTACACGCGTATCTGTAGTTAAAGTGTAGATAGAAAGAAAGAAGGGTAAAATAGAAGATAGGAAAGCGCGAAAGAAGATTTTATTGTGTTGATAGAGGGATAAAAAACCTGGAAACCAGGAAAAAACCCCCTTTATCGGTCATGCTGCATGCAATAGTATTTACATGGCAAAACCACTTGAGAAGGGTGGTGAAAATCCATGTAAAAGTGTCTGTAATAATAAATTAATAAATTATAGTTTACTTTAAATTACTAAAACCTATCTGTATGTGTTAAGCTATCTGTGTTGTCTGTATTTGGGAGGTGTTTTGTTAGTAGGGAAGACTGTTATTTTTTTAACATGCAATTTGGCCGTCTTCTTGATCCTTTGGTCGGTGCTTGTGTCGTCATCTGTCTGCAGAATTTCTTTTTTTTTTTATTCTACGTTGGCTCCATTGATGCGTTGTAGAGAAGGAACGTATAGCTGTCCATCTGTTGTTAAGATGGGGCTGAAGGATTGCCGGTAGATCTTCTTTGTTGCTTCTTTTATTGCTCTGGTGAGTCGTTGGTGGTTTGCCGGTTCTATTGTGAAAGTTAAGACTGAGGTAATCCATTTGATGATTCTGTTGGTGACTGTATGCATGGCGTCATCAATAAGTGTTTGTAGGATATTAGCAATTTGTTCTTGTTCCTTGGTAGCTCTGGGTGGGTCTTCCGGTTTCTTCCTTTCTTCTTCTTGTTGGGTGGTCTGGTCCTTATTAGGGCCATCGTCTATATCTTGCTGCTTTGCAGTTTCTTCTTTTTGTGTAAGCTGGTCTTCTGTTAAGATTTTCATAGCTATGGTGTGAGTTTGACGTGGTCTTCTTGGGCAATTGCTATTTCCTGTTCTGTGGCCTGTTGTTCGACAGGTTGCACAGAAGTTGTTGTTAATTGGGTTATTGCAGGTGTCTTCGTGTTCCTTCCCGCAACGATGGCACACTCTTCTGTTTTTGCACAAAGCTCTCTGGTGCCCATATTGATAGCATTTGTAACACGGCATCGGCCGTGGCGGTGCTCTAGATGTTTCTACTTTGTGATGTGCCGTCCCTATGGAGATTCCATGTGTTATCAATTTATTTATTTGAGCGGGATCTTCTGAGAACAATCTGAGTAAGGGTGCAGGTCCTTTCTGGGTTTGTATCCTCACTGCGTTTGTGAAATTGATTCTCAGTTTCCTTAATTCAGTTTTGAAGGTTTCAACATCTGTGGTGACTGGTACGTTTTTGATAACACACGTAAATATTGGTCGCTTTTGGTGGGATCTCTTGTCGCCTTCATTCTTCTTGGTTCGTGGGTCTTCTTGCTGTGTTGGCGAGTCTTCTTTATTCTTCTTGGTGCGTTTGCCTTTCACTACTGTGAACTCTTCTTCGGCAGCTGGTTCATTGACTTCATTGTCTGCTCTAGGGTGTGGTGACTTCTGGTCCTTGAAAGGGCCGGATGCCTCAGATGTCATATCTTCTGGTGTGGCGAATTCGGTTGTTTCTTGTCCTCTGGCTTGGATCAATATTGCTCTGTCACCAAAGTGTTTGGCTTTGAAGATGCGCAGAAAAACATCTCGTACTACTGGTGTGGCGAAGTCAATCCTGAACCTCTTGTATCCTCTATATGTGACGCGTACTTCTGAGGTGTCCATCTTTTCAGCTATGATGTTAATGACTTCCTCGGTTGTGTAAGTGACTTCATAGAGTTTCACTTGCGGAACTGCCTCTTGTTGTGCCGATGGAGTGTCTGGCTGTTGCTGGTCTTCTCTTCTTTCTTCATTTGCTTCTCTCCTGCTGGGGGTTTCATGTCCCTTTTCTTCTTCCTGGGTGGGTTCTCTTGGCGTGTCCTTGATTTGGTTTGTGGTCGTCTTCTTCTTTCTTGAGTCTTCGCTGCAGTCTCTGCGGGCTTGGGATGGCTCCCTACCCGGTCTTCTGGCGGGTGATTTCTTCTTCTGGCGTGGCATGGTGTATGTGGGCCTGATAAGGGCCGGTCGCTAATTGAGGGAAAGTCTCTCTAGTTTTGTGTAGGTGCTTCACTAATGCTATCCCAGAGAGATAACAAAGCGTTCCCGTCAGCCGACTGTCGGCAAAGCCTGTTCAGCCTATATGGCCAGCGCGAAGCTTGACGCACAATAGGGGGTCAAGCCGACGGAAAGCAATGATAATTTCCCCAGGAAGCGGTGTGTGTAAGTGTGTGTTGAAGCAATGTTCTTTATTAACACAACAGTCTCTTCTCTTTTAAAGCAGGATTATCTCAAAAGACTATCCTGATAACACTTATAATGAGTCTCTTCTTCTTGCGGCGTCTATCTGCTTCGATCTTCTTTCTACTTAGCGCTGCAGCATTGCGAGCTTCTCGATGAGTAGCGACTGCTTAGTTGTCACCGTTAGGTATCCACAGTCTTAAGAAGGTAGCCGACGTCATCTCCCAGGAAAAATTGCGGCCTCCCATGAATCAAGTCAGTTTTGTTACTACTTCAAGCGTGCACCCGAGTGCATCAAATGAAAAGCAAGGCAGTTGGCGCGAATTGAAACACGTACTGTAATTTAAATGAAGTCGATAAATCGGCGGACACATCTAATTTTGCTGAACGAGTGAGTCATCATGCCACCAAAAACTAGCGGAAAGGCTGCAAAGAAGGCTGGTAAAGCCCAAAAGAATATCTCCAAGGGAGATAAGAAGAAGAAGAGGAGGAGGAAGGAGAGCTATGCCATTTACATCTACAAAGTTTTGAAGCAAGTGCATCCTGACACTGGCATATCTAGCAAAGCTATGAGTATCATGAACAGCTTTGTTAATGACATCTTCGAGCGTATTGCTGCTGAAGCTTCTCGTTTGGCCCATTACAATAAGCGGTCAACTATCACCAGCCGGGAAATCCAAACAGCTGTGCGCCTTCTTTTGCCTGGTGAACTTGCCAAGCACGCTGTAAGTGAGGGTACGAAGGCTGTTACCAAGTACACAAGCTCTAAGTAAAAATCTTCTTCAAGATTTTTCATTTCAAACGGTCCTTGTCAGGACCAACACATTATTCGAAAGAGTTAAATCACGAAATTTGCTTCATTCTGTTATGTAGAAACACGTTGAAATCCAATTTCTATATGCTGTTAGTAAAAAAGTAAAGCACATAGCGGAGATGTGTCGTGCTTGTATACGAAAGGCATTTACTCGCCGGAGATCTACACTTAGTCATAATAATTTACTTTTAAAAAGTGGTAATACATTCCGTGTTAAGTATAGTAGTAGGTGCACACGGATCGGAAATCAGGTTATTTTAATGTGCCGTGCAAATAAACAGGCTGTTAGTGTAAGAAATAGTGGGTATAACGCTTAGAATATCGATTAATCGCTATGAAATAATGTTGATAAATTATCTCTTGAAAGTACTATAAAATTAATGTTTCTAGTATTTTCGTACTTGAAGGATAATGAAATTTGAAAAAGAGATGCCAACAGCACCTGGTGTTCCCAGGCGGTCACCCATCCAAGTACTGACCAGGCCCGATGCTGCTTGACTTCGGTGATCGGACGAGAACCGGTATATTCAGCATGGTATGGCCGTTGGCGAATGCATATGGCTTCGAGTGAGTTATTGTAGCTACGTAGGTTTGTCGGTGAATACTCAAAAAGACCAGCGCGTGGAAAGCGTTGCTAATTGTTTTAAGTAATGCATGATTACGAAATTATCGTGGTGAACGATGTGAGAATATTCGTCTTTGTGAAAAACAAAATTAGAAAAAGTATACCAACAGCACCTGGTGTTCCCAGGCGGTCACCCATCCAAGTACTGACCAGGCCCGATGCTGCTTGACTTCGGTGATCGGACGAGAACCGGTATATTCAGCATGGTATGGCCGTTGGCAACTACCTTTTCTTCAATGTCCTGTTAAGGAAGTATGTTTTAAGTAAGAATTGACATTATTAACTATAAAGGCAAGCATATTAACGTCGTTAACATTACTTGGAATATACTAATATTCGAATAAATATTTGAATGTTCGAATGATGAGTGATTCGGATGTTCATAGTGCCACTGTGTCCTATCGAGTTTACTATCACGAACCACGTATGAAATTGTATATAAATAAATAAAAATAAATCCTTTATTAAGTATTGATTACAGGAAAAAGGCAAACTTACATTCTTTAATGTACACAATGAAATGTATGAAAGATATTTTTAAGATATGTTTCACTTACCCTTTATAACGCAAGGTAGTTTTCAGTGTAGCATTCTCTTCAGCTGCGAGATAACGTAAGGCAGATGATCATTCAGTCGTGAAGCACTAAAATGTAATATACATTTTAACTATTATCGATAAGAATTATTTACTGCAGGGATGCAAATAAAGTGAGGCAAATTAGTAAATAAAAACCGATACTGTAACTGATAATATAATTAGTTGTATCTGTATTAGTTGTATATACAGTAATCGCACGATTATCCGCGGAGTTGGATGTTGGCATAATCGCGCATAATCAGCAGTATGAGCAGAAAAGGGAAATGAAATGAAATATTTAGATTTACGTCGCATACTTATACCGGTTACGCTAAAGGAGACGGTGATGATGAGTACTGAATGAAGAAAGTGGGAGGAAACGGGAGAAACCCGAGAAAACCCATGAGCACGGTCTTTATGCACGACAAAGTTCACACGGCACGAGCTGGGATTGAATCAGGGACCCCAAGCACCGGAGGCCAAAAAACGGACAAAAAGTCTTTCGTGCAACTTTCGTTTTCGGTAAAAAGTTTACACATAATTTAGAAAGAGTAGTTTTCTGGTCTTTTTATTTCACAAGTTGGTTCATGTCTATATTTTTTACATGCATAAAAAATTTTTCAACTCCCTTGCTTATTTCCTGTTAAAGACCTCTACCTCTGATTGTATTTTTTGCACATATTCTTATTGTTTTCAGACAACATTTCTAAAAGCGTAATTTATCGTCAGCAAGAAAAGAAAAGGAAAGCCTCGGATAGTGGAATGTGTACTGTATATATATATATATATATATATATATATATATATATATATATACGTATTAGTATATAGTTTTATTTTATACGTCTCCTATTATTACACAATGTGCAGATATTGTCAAAGCGCAAGTAAATATGTATAACTCCCCGTTCTGCACTTAATAACTTGAAAGAAGTTCGGGGAAGGTAGTGTAACAGAAAGTGCAAACAGAAATGAGGGTTTAAAGGCATTTAATATTATTCCGTAGTAGTATGATTTTTTGTAAAAAAAAAAATATATATATATATATATATATATATATATATATATCTAAACATACATATTCAATGATATAGTAAGAGGTTAGCAGCACTGATAGAACTGCAGAAAGTACAAAACCGTTAATAAGAAAGAGAGAGAGATGGTGGCCGCTTTTGTGCTTTTCATTGGCTAATTCCGAATTGCGCGCGAATACGTACGAGATTTCTTTCTTTTTCCTCTTCGCAGCCCAGATGTTGCCAATTAGAAGTTTTTAGTACTACATTTGTATGAAAATGTTGCCTTTAAGAAATGTGGTTTGCATACAGAGAAAAGAGCAAAATGAATATTTACCTTAGTGGGCATGAAAAAAGACGAAACATTTTGCAAGATGGACACACGAACTTCCTTAATGCAGGCGTTCAGTACATTATTGTAAAGAAAAAAACACTAAAAAGAATTACTTCAATATCCCTAGCAACATTCAACAATTCATAGAGAAAAATCTTTATTTTGAGAACAATGGAAAACTATGTAATTGTAGATAACTACTAAATTTAATGATTAAGGAAAACGTTTAGGCCCGGCCCTTCAGAAAGAAAGTGCACAGAATATTCTCTCATGGAAGCAATTGCAAAATCAACATTTTGTTTGCAGTTATAATTAGAGGATCTATATACAGGGTGTTCGAAAAAGAATGTATCCTCTTGAAAGAAAATATTCTCTGGGCCCCTAATCCTTTATATACCGAAAGGAAGTTTGTATAGCATTTTTTCTTACCTTCGTTAGAAGAATTGAAAGTGACTACTATCGTGACACGGGAGATATTTAATCGATAGTCGAATTACTCACATACTCGAATGAACACGTCTCTTGTAAGGAGAGGAAAGGCTTCTGTGATCCGCTATCGCAGCTGTGTCATATCTGCAGAGAATGTTAGGACACAAACGTGATCTTTGAGAGCCTCGTGAAAAGAAGTCGCATAGTATCATGTGTGGAGACATCGGGGCCATCTGAAGAACGCTTCATCATTAGGACCAAGGGCGAGTTACGAAACACTCTGGGATATATTTATTAACATAACTTCTCGTCATTCTGCAAGTGTGGTGGAGCTCCATCCTATTGGAAAAGGAAACCTCGGGAGCCCTCTTCATGTGTAGGTATCGTTCACATCTGAAGCATGTGAAGATAGATTACTGTACTATCGTGTACCTAAAATCATTTTCTACGAATACGAACATGTCTACACTGAAGGCAGTGCAGCTCTTTTTCTCTTTTTTTTGGTCATGTATTGTAACGCGGGGCAATGCACACAATAACATGTAATGTTGTGTATCATCATAAAGGGCCAGGGCGATGATTGGATCTTGATGGACGTGGAGAACTGATAGGTGATGTGAGTGGTATTGTGATCTATGGTTGTATGTTTACTGATGAATGCATAAGGAGAGGTGAAGGGGTTGCCTTTTTTTTTATGTCGATCGGGAGGGAAGCGATTGGGAAACTTTTGACTTTGTTTTTCAACCGAATATATTGATTGAATAGGTCGCCGACAATTTTACGGGGCGTCACGTCGTTGCCTTTTTCATGTCGATCGCGAGCGAAGCGAGCGTTTTTTTTTTTTTTTTTTTTTTTTTTTTTTTTTTTTTTACCGACAATATGTATTGAATCGGTTGCCAACACCTTTAGGGGCGCGTCACGTCCTTCTTTCTGTGCTGATCGCGAGCGAAGCGAGCGCGAAATTTTTGACTTTTTTTTTTTTTTTTTTTTTTTTTTTACCCACAATATTTATTCAATCGGTCGCCAACACTTTTAGGGGTGCGTCACGTCCTCTTTTCTCTGCTGATCGCGAGCGAAGCGAGCGCGAAATTTTGACCTTTTTTTCTCTTTTTAATTCTTTTTTTTCTTTAAGAAAAAATATTGATTTCATAGGTCGCGAACATTTTTACGGGATGCAACATCGTTTATTTGTTTTTCCAACCGTCTTTCTGTCTTGAGCCCCCGCCAAGTTAACTTTATGGTGGACAAAAACTATGTGCGGTGGGTTACCGCGGGGTTCTCCCGTTTCCTCCCACTTTCTTCATTCCACCACCATTTCAATCATTTCTCATAATCAGCGCCTCTTTTAGCCTAAGCGGCATAACGTGGGACGTAAAACAAAGATTTCCTTTAGTTGCTTTCTGTCTTGATTACGAGCGCGAAATTTTTTACTTTTTTTTTCTTTCTTTTGATATTATTCATTTAATAGGACGGCAACACCTTTACGGGCCGCCGCGTCGTCGTTTACACTTCTTCAGCCCATATTCTTTCTGCTTGTTCGTTTTCCGGCATCTTGTTATCACCGCCCGCGGCAATGCCTATGTCTTTCATCGCTTTTTGAAGCAAATCTTTAATAAATATGCACTCTCACATTTGTACTAATATGCATACCACAGTGGATAGACTGTAACTAGGAAAGCAGAAGCCTGCATATCATATTATTTAACAGTTGAAAGTGAACTGTCATTTTAAGTTTGATTTTGATCAGATGAGTGCAGTTCAACTCGTCGACAATTGTGAAGATTCTCGAGGTTAGGGACCATCCATTTTGTGCTTTGTAATGAAAATGGCTGCAGCCAAACTTCTCTGATCTGAATGAAACTTGGCATGATGATACATCTTGACCTGCTCTACAAGTTTATTTAGTATTTTCCGTTGCGCAGGCTTTTGCTTCTCCAGGTTCTCCCATGGAACTGAGAAACGTATTCAGTCGAACTTCTGCGGTAAGTCAGTATATCATCCTGAGAAGTTTGATCGAGATAGCAGAGGTTCGACTATTCGTTTTTCAATTCCATGTGATATTACAACACGGTGAACTAAATTTATATAGAAACACTTTGATTTTGTTTTGTTTTTTGCTAGCATTAAACTGAGAAAATGTTATTCAATAGACAGAGAACACCACTCAAAGAAAAGTACATCATAAGAATATATATATGGTTGCTGTGGTTCTCGGTTTAATTTGCTAGTTAAGAAACTTGCTCTAAATAAGTACATCTTACAGGTGAAAAACTAAGCCAGGCGATAGAATTAAATATAAAGTTATACACTTTTATTTTACGTTTACTAGTGTTGGGTTACTACTGTAAAATAAGTCAGTATATATGAAAGATAACTGTATTAGGTACTATTTTCCACCGGCGGTGTATTCTTGCATAGTGTACTTAATGTTTACAAGCGGGGCGCTACTAGTATGGATGCATGACAAGTGCTATTGAAACTCGAAAACTAACTGGTTTCCACTACCCTTGCTTATACGTATACCCGCGTCGCCTTCGCTCCTGTTCACTTTGGACGCACATTCTTGCTATCGCTCAGGCCCCCAGCTTTCTCCTGTTTTGGCTCCCTTAAATAGTATTCGTGCTTTTTATTGGCCACCTGGCAAAGCACTTGTAATGATTTTACACCAGTAACTCTAAAATACATGTGTATTACTTTATTTAATTCTGTCGTCTGCAGAATTTTTTTTTTTTTCGTACAAATATGCCTTTTCATGCAGAACACTGAATTTTGCCTGTAAATTTTTGAGAATATGCTGTGACGAAACTTGAGCACCGTTCTTCTTTTCTTTCTTATCACGAGTCTTCTTTAGCCTAATGAGCACAATCATCACACGATAACGACTATTCTTTTCATTTAACTTGTAAACAAGTTGAACTAATAATAATAATTGATGTACAAAGGAGAAGTGTCCTACATATTTGAGGTAAAAAATAAAATAAATATACTTCTACTTCATCCGTGTTTACAAAGTTAAATGTTATCGATTTACAAAAAATGGTCACCTATCCACACACTGACCAGGCTCGACACTGCTTGACCATACATATTAAAACATCGGTCCCACTGAATACACAAGTAGTAAGCACATTCACATAAAAATAATTAGGATTACAGTATATAAAATGCGTTAATTAAAATAGCAAATGCCTTACCTTATCACAGGCGATCCAAAGCCACTGCACATCATCTGCTACGCACACTATATTCCTCCAATATTTCACTCACTTCCTATATCACGCAACAGAAAATATTAATAAAATTCACTTAGCAACATTTTCATTTTTAATCAACAATACGTATAACAATTAAGAATAAAATTAATTGTGAGCACATTGTTATAATTAGAATACTGTTTTTATTCGTTTACAAATATGGGATTAATATAGAGCTGGCAGCAACAATATATACAACTCATCCTGTATGTATCGTAAATCCTAACTTGAGAAGACATCTCTGACGCAAACAATGAGACAAGAAATCAAATACTATATCCGACACATTTGGGGTTTATTGAACTTCAATGTTGGAAGATACCACCTTGTCGGTAGTACAAATGTAATATCCTTACAACACGCGGAACTTTTGCCAGGCATATCTAGGAATTTGGGAAGATTAATTGATATCCTTAATGTGCAATGTATGATTATGACGCATTGTTATGTACACGCAGACGGAACCAGGACAATCTATAGATGACATTTGCACTGTGTTTGGACAATTTGTTCGCAGAAAATAACCGTTTTTGTCTATGAATACTTGAGAACATGGAAGGTATGAGATATACATTTTATGCGCAAATATTATAATACAAATCATTGTTAGTTTGGTGGATGCGTGAAAGAAAGAAAAGGAGTAGATTTTTGCAGACGTCCGGATATAAAGCGAGAACTGAGAATACGCATCTATAACATCTATTTTCTTTGTGTTAATGATATCGATGAACTAAACGGGGAAACTAAAATACAACTGTTTGCAGTATAATTCGAAGTATAGTCAAGTGCAGAGGCGTACTCACGGGGTGTCCACCGGGTGCGGACTCCTCGCAAAAGTTCCTAAGTGAACATACATTTGCAGACTTTCTCATTAAATGTAGTTATTAACAGGGAAAATATTGATGTATCATCAATATAAATCTGATCTTACACTTCATCTGTACTCTGTCTGTATCATGTTTTTGTGAAAAAGTAAGTGGAATATTTATCGTGTTTTCGAATGCAGAATAATAGTATATAGACATAGTGGCTTGTAGTATTGGAACCTTGCCCCCCGAAGCTTGGATCCCTTAGAAGAAAAAAAAATGCATGCGCGCCTGGTGAAATGGTTAACGAATTCAGTTCACTCGATGAATCGACAGATAGTAATACACATTTCGACAGATCGACAGCATTCGACAGATACAGACATATGAAAGTAGCACAAGAATTAGGCGAAAGTCCGTGCGTTTCCTCAATTCACGTAGGAAACAACAGAAAATATCAACTACCATAAAATAATCCGTATATATATTTAATTTATTTGGAATAAAATAAATATAGAAACAACCTGTTCATACATAACTACGGTAAGTGCGTTAATTGCTAACGTAAGAACAAATATGAAACAAGGCACAAAATAAAAAAGAAAAATAAAGTTAAAGGGAATAAATATTTAGGCTTGATTGTCATTCGTATTAAGAAGCTGGGTAATAAAATGTTAAAATCTACAGAAAATTATGAAATTAAATCAGGATTTGAAATAAAAGTCTATACATTGGAAGTAGGCCAGGGAGTTTGCAAGGCAGATGTGTGCGACACGCGTTACTTTATAGATTCCCTTCATTGAACTATAGTAAGCAGTACGAAGATGGTACTTTGCGTATAATCACAGGAAGGATTGAAGTTAATTACCATGGTAATATAATTATTTATTGATAAGTATTTCCATGTTAAATTATGAAAATTATAAGCACAAGGAGGGTGAAAAAGTAGTGTGACCGACTTAGCAATGACTGAAACATAAAATAGAAAAGCGAATAAAAACAAATGCCTTTTGAGTTATGTGGAATAAAGTTTCTTCTAGCCAGTAAGGAAGAATAGGATCTGGTGCATTCATTGAATACCTGAAAAAAATCGTTTATCAAAATAGAAGGAAACACACTTATCGTTGTGGCAACTACGAACTTCTGTTTACCTCAGCCCGCCTCAGCAAGTGCTTTCTATCCGGTCCGCGCTCCGTAACCAAACTCAACGCTGCCTGCTAGCGAAAATTTCATTCTTCAGTATCGTTGAGTTTATTGCAGAAAGCAATGGCAGATACGGCATCAGCACCTGCAGCCCCGGCACAGGCTTCTCCTAAGAAGTCTGCAAAGCCTAAGAAACCAAAAACAACACCTTCTCATCCAAGAACATCAGAAATGGTGAACAACGCCATCAAGAATTTGAAGGAAAGGGGAGGAAGTTCACTGCAAGCTATTAAGAAATACATCTCTCAGAACTACAAAGTGGATGCCGAGAAGCTTGCTCCATTTATCAAGAAATACTTGAGAAGTGCAGTTGCTTCTGGGTCTTTGGTTCAGACCAAGGGAAAAGGTGCATCTGGATCGTTTAAGCTTAGTGCTTCATCGCTGAAGGAGAAGCCTGAAGGTGGATCTTCAACCAAGGCGAAACGATCAGCATCAAAGGAGAAGAAGCCTGCGAAAAAGCCAGCAGCTAAACGTCCCAAGAAGACTGGTGAAAAGAAAAAGGCTGCTGCTCCCAAACCTAAGAAATCACCATCTAAAGTGAAGAAGGCAAAAACTCCCAAGAAGCCAAAGGCCCCGAAGCCAAAGAAGGCTACAGCAAAACCGAAAAGTGCTAAGAAGGCTGCACCAAAGAAGAAGTAAATGTGTCAGTAAATCATCTGACATTTTAAAACGGCTCTTTTTAGAGCCATCAAATACTTTGAGAAGAGTAAAATTGTGCTTTTCCTATCATTATCACATGTTCATTCATAGCAATGTATAGTATACACGCAAGGGACTTTGAGTTTTCTTTTTAACCGAAGCACTTCTTGATGTAAGTGCTTTATAACAGAGG
>NW_027657878.1:0-17744 GCF_964235325.1 Thermobia domestica
ATATTGTTATGAGGCAATGAGACATATTATGGGATAAAATCTGTTATATTCTGCAAAAAACAGTTAGATAGTACCAAATATGATATATACAAGGTAACTTCCCGTCTACGGTAGAGGACTCTGCTTGCACTCACATCATAAAGGGGGCAATGCTCTTCAATTTGAGCTTTATTTCGTTAAAATATGTGCAGAAGTTTCGGAGATATAGCCTTTAGTATATAGTGGTTAGGTGCAATGCACAACAATATAATATATAAAAATGACATATGTTATATTGTTGAGATGTTACCTAACAACATATTTATACCAAATAGTACAGTTTTGAAGAAAATTGAAGAAAATAGTGTTTGAAGACATACTTTTTCGACTTAAGATGAGTGTCACGTGGTCTCATCAATCCTGCAAGGGTTAAATTGCTTCAAGTATAACAACAGGTACTAACTTCATTTTTTACATTTTTTCTTGTAATCTATAGATTTTCTTTCCCCTTTATCATGTGTGCAACACTTAGGTAGTATATTTGGTAGTTGTGTAGAAAAAATATACAGGGTGATGCAAAATTTCAACCCTTAATAGTATAAAATTATTGTTTGTTCATCAAGAAATAAAGAAAATGCACCATATACCGATTGCGCTGTATGTAGTTCTGAATGGTACATGTTCTTACTCCTCGGTTGTCATTCGTCAGCCATATTGTTATGAGGCAATGAGACATATTATGGGATAAAATCTGTTATATTCTGCAAAAAACAGTTAGAAAGTACCAAATATGATATATACAAGGTAACTTCCCGTCTACGTTAGAGGACTCTGCTTGCAGTCACATCATAAAGGGGGCAATGCTCTTCAATTTGAGCTTTATTTCGTTAAAATATGTGCAGAAGTTTCGGAGATATAGCCTTTAGTATATAGTGGTTAGGTGCAATGCACAACAATATAATATATATAAAAATGACATATGTTATATTGTTGAGATGTTACCTAACAACATATTTATACCAAATAGTACAGTTTTGAAGAAAATTGAAGAAAATAGTGTTTGAAGACATACTTTTTCGACTTAAGATGAGTGTCACATGGTCTCATCAATCCTGCAAGGGTTAAATTGCTTCAAGTATAACAACAGGTACTAACTTCATTTTTTACATTTTTTTCTTGTAATCTATAGATTTTCTTTCCCCTTTATCATGTGTGCAACACTTAGGTAGTATATTTGGTAGTTGTGTAGAAAAAATATACAGGGTGATGCAAAATTTCAACCCTTAATAGTATAAAATTATTGTTTGTTCATCAAGAAATAAAGAAAATGCACCATATAACGAGTGCGCTGTATGTAGTTCTGAATGGTACATGTTCTTACTCCTCGGTTGTCATTCGTCAGTCATATTGTTATGAGGCAATGAGACATATTATGGGATAAAATCTGTTATATTCTGCAAAAAACAGTTAGAAAGTACCAAATATGATATATACAAGGTAACTTCCCGTCTACGTTAGAGGACTCTGCTTGCAGTCACATCATAAAGGGGGCAATGCTCTTCAATTTGAGCTTTATTTCGTTAAAATATGTGCAGAAGTTTCGGAGATATAGCCTTTAGTATATAGTGGTTAGGTGCAATGCACAACAATATAATATATATAAAAATGACATATGTTATATTGTTGAGATGTTACCTAACAACATATTTATACCAAATAGTACAGTTTTGAAGAAAATTGAAGAAAATAGTGTTTGAAGACATACTTTTTCGACTTAAGATGAGTGTCACGTGGTCTCATCAATCCTGCAAGGGTTAAATTGCTTCAAGTATAACAACAGGTACTAACTTCATTTTTTACATTTTTTCTTGTAATCTATAGATTTTCTTTCCCCTTTATCATGTGTGCAACACTTAGGTAGTATATTTGGTAGTTGTGTAGAAAAAATATACAGGGTGATGCAAAATTTCAACCCTTAATAGTATAAAATTATTGTTTGTTCATCAAGAAATAAAGAAAATGCACCATATACCGAGTGCGCTGTATGTAGTTCTGAATGGTACATGTTCTTACTCCTCGGTTGTCATTCGTCAGCCATATTGTTATGAGGCAATGAGACATATTATGGGATAAAATCTTTTATATTCTGCAAAAAACAGTTAGAAAGTACCAAATATGATATATACAAGGTAACTTTCCGTCTACGGTAGAGGACTCTGCTTGCACTCACATCATAAAGGGGGCAATGCTCTTCAATTTGAGCTTTATTTCGTTAAAATATGTGCAGAAGTTTCGGAGATATAGCCTTTAGTATATAGTGGTTAGGTGCAATGCACAACAATATAATATATATAAAAATGACATATGTTATATTGTTGAGATGTTACCTAACAACATATTTATACCTTATAGTACAGTTTTGAAGAAAATTGAAGAAAATAGTGTTTGAAGACATACTTTTTCGACTTAAGATGAGTGTCACGTGGTCTCATCAATCCTGCAAGGGTTAAATTGCTTCAAGTATAACAACAGGTACTAACTTCATTTTTTACATTTTTTCTTGTAATCTATAGATTTTCTTTCCCCTTTATCATGTGTGCAACACTTAGGTAGTATATTTGGTAGTTGTGTAGAAAAAATATACAGGGTGATGCAAAATTTCAACCCTTAATAGTATAAAATTATTGTTTGTTCATCAAGAAATAAAGAAAATGCACCATATACCGATTGCGCTGTATGTAGTTCTGAATGGTACATGTTCTTACTCCTCGGTTGTCATTCGTCAGCCATATTGTTATGAGGCAATGAGACATATTATGGGATAAAATCTGTTATATTCTGCAAAAAACAGTTAGAAAGTACCAAATATGATATATACAAGGTAACTTCCCGTCTACGTTAGAGGACTCTGCTTGCAGTCACATCATAAAGGGGGCAATGCTCTTCAATTTGAGCTTTATTTCGTTAAAATATGTGCAGAAGTTTCGGAGATATAGCCTTTAGTATATAGTGGTTAGGTGCAATGCACAACAATATAATATATATAAAAATGACATATGTTATATTGTTGAGATGTTACCTAACAACATATTTATACCAAATAGTACAGTTTTGAAGAAAATTGAAGAAAATAGTGTTTGAAGACATACTTTTTCGACTTAAGATGAGTGTCACATGGTCTCATCAATCCTGCAAGGGTTAAATTGCTTCAAGTATAACAACAGGTACTAACTTCATTTTTTACATTTTTTCTTGTAATCTATAGATTTTCTTTCCCCTTTATCATGTGTGCAACACTTAGGTAGTATATTTGGTAGTTGTGTAGAAAAAATATACAGGGTGATGCAAAATTTCAACCCTTAATAGTATAAAATTATTGTTTGTTCATCAAGAAATAAAGAAAATGCACCATATAACGAGTGCGCTGTATGTAGTTCTGAATGGTACATGTTCTTACTCCTCGGTTGTCATTCGTCAGTCATATTGTTATGAGGCAATGAGACATATTATGGGATAAAATCTGTTATATTCTGCAAAAAACAGTTAGAAAGTACCAAATATGATATATACAAGGTAACTTCCCGTCTACGGTAGAGGACTCTGCTTGCACTCACATCATAAAGGGGGCAATGCTCTTCAATTTGAGCTTTATTTCGTTAAAATATGTGCAGAAGTTTCGGAGATATAGCCTTTAGTATATAGTGGTTAGGTGCAATGCACAACAATATAATATATATAAAAATGACATATGTTATGTTGTTGAGATGTTACCTAACAACATATTTATACCAAATAGTACAGTTTTGAAGAAAATTGAAGAAAATAGTGTTTGAAGACATACTTTTTCGACTTAAGATGAGTGTCACGTGGTCTCATCAATCCTGCAAGGGTTAAATTGCTTCAAGTATAACAACAGGTACTAACTTCATTTTTTACATTTTTTCTTGTAATCTATAGATTTTCTTTCCCCTTTATCATGTGTGCAACACTTAGGTAGTATATTTGGTAGTTGTGTAGAAAAAATATACAGGGTGATGCAAAATTTCAACCCTTAATAGTATAAAATTATTGTTTGTTCATCAAGAAATAAAGAAAATGCACCATATACCGATTGCGCTGTATGTAGTTCTGAATGGTACATGTTCTTACTCCTCGGTTGTCATTCGTCAGCCATATTGTTATGAGGCAATGAGACATATTATGGGATAAAATCTGTTATATTCTGCAAAAAACAGTTAGAAAGTACCAAATATGATATATACAAGGTAACTTCCCGTCTACGTTAGAGGACTCTGCTTGCAGTCACATCATAAAGGGGGCAATGCTCTTCAATTTGAGCTTTATTTCGTTAAAATATGTGCAGAAGTTTCGGAGATATAGCCTTTAGTATATAGTGGTTAGGTGCAATGCACAACAATATAATATATATAAAAATGACATATGTTATATTGTTGAGATGTTACCTAACAACATATTTATACCAAATAGTACAGTTTTGAAGAAAATTGAAGAAAATAGTGTTTGAAGACATACTTTTTCGACTTAAGATGAGTGTCACATGGTCTCATCAATCCTGCAAGGGTTAAATTGCTTCAAGTATAACAACAGGTACTAACTTCATTTTTTACATTTTTTCTTGTAATCTATAGATTTTCTTTCCCCTTTATCATGTGTGCAACACTTAGGTAGTATATTTGGTAGTTGTGTAGAAAAAATATACAGGGTGATGCAAAATTTCAACCCTTAATAGTATAAAATTATTGTTTGTTCATCAAGAAATAAAGAAAATGCACCATATAACGAGTGCGCTGTATGTAGTTCTGAATGGTACATGTTCTTACTCCTCGGTTGTCATTCGTCAGTCATATTGTTATGAGGCAATGAGACATATTATGGGATAAAATCTGTTATATTCTGCAAAAAACAGTTAGAAAGTACCAAATATGATATATACAAGGTAACTTCCCGTCTACGGTAGAGGACTCTGCTTGCACCCACATCATAAAGGGGGCAATGCTCTTCAATTTGAGCTTTATTTCGTTAAAATATGTGCAGAAGTTTCGGAGATATAGCCTTTAGTATATAGTGGTTAGGTGCAATGCACAACAATATAATATATATAAAAATGACATATGTTATATTGTTGAGATGTTACCTAACAACATATTTATACCAAATAGTACAGTTTTGAAGAAAATTGAAGAAAATAGTGTTTGAAGACATACTTTTTCGACTTAAGATGAGTGTCACGTGGTCTCATCAATCCTGCAAGGGTTAAATTGCTTCAAGTATAACAACAGGTACTAACTTCATTTTTTACATTTTTTCTTGTAATCTATAGATTTTCTTTCCCCTTTATCATGTGTGCAACACTTAGGTAGTATATTTGGTAGTTGTGTAGAAAAAATATACAGGGTGATGCAAAATTTCAACCCTTAATAGTATAAAATTATTGTTTGTTCATCAAGAAATAAAGAAAATGCACCATATACCGAGTGCGCTGTATGTAGTTCTGAATGGTACATGTTCTTACTCCTCGGTTGTCATTCGTCAGCCATATTGTTATGAGGCAATGAGACATATTATGGGATAAAATCTTTTATATTCTGCAAAAAACAGTTAGAAAGTACCAAATATGATATATACAAGGTAACTTCCCGTCTACGTTAGAGGACTCTGCTTGCACTCACATCATAAAGGGGGCAATGCTCTTCAATTTGAGCTTTATTTCGTTAAAATATGTGCAGAAGTTTCGGAGATATAGCCTTTAGTATATAGTGGTTAGGTGCAATGCACAACAATATAATATATATAAAAATGACATATGTTATATTGTTGAGATGTTACCTAACAACATATTTATACCAAATAGTACAGTTTTGAAGAAAATTGAAGAAAATAGTGTTTGAAGACATACTTTTTCGACTTAAGATGAGTGTCACGTGGTCTCATCAATCCTGCAAGGGTTAAATTGCTTCAAGTATAACAACAGGTACTAACTTCATTTTTTACATTTTTTCTTGTAATCTATAGATTTTCTTTCCCCTTTATCATGTGTGCAACACTTAGGTAGTATATTTGGTAGTTGTGTAGAAAAAATATACAGGGTGATGCAAAATTTCAACCCTTAATAGTATAAAATTATTGTTTGTTCATCAAGAAATAAAGAAAATGCACCATATACCGAGTGCGCTGTATGTAGTTCTGAATGGTACATGTTCTTACTCCTCGGTTGTCATTCGTCAGCCATATTGTTATGAGGCAATGAGACATATTATGGGATAAAATCTTTTATATTCTGCAAAAAACAGTTAGAAAGTACCAAATATGATATATACAAGGTAACTTCCCGTCTACGTTAGAGGACTCTGCTTGCACTCACATCATAAAGGGGGCAATGCTCTTCAATTTGAGCTTTATTTCGTTAAAATATGTGCAGAAGTTTCGGAGATATAGCCTTTAGTATATAGTGGTTAGGTGCAATGCACAACAATATAATATATATAAAAATGACATATGTTATATTGTTGAGATGTTACCTAACAACATATTTATACCAAATAGTACAGTTTTGAAGAAAATTGAAGAAAATAGTGTTTGAAGACACACTTTTTCGACTTAAGATGAGTGTCACGTGGTCTCATCAATCCTGCAAGGGTTAAATTGCTTCAAGTATAACAACAGGTACTAACTTCATTTTTTACATTTTTTCTTGTAATCTATAGATTTTCTTTCCCCTTTATCATGTGTGCAACACTTAGGTAGTATATTTGGTAGTTGTGTAGAAAAAATATACAGGGTGATGCAAAATTTCAACCCTTAATAGTATAAAATTATTGTTTGTTCATCAAGAAATAAAGAAAATGCACCATATACCGAGTGCGCTGTATGTAGTTCTGAATGGTACATGTTCTTACTCCTCGGTTGTCATTCGTCAGCCATATTGTTATGAGGCAATGAGACATATTATGGGATAAAATCTGTTATATTCTGCAAAAAACAGTTAGAAAGTACCAAATATGATATATACAAGGTAACTTCCCGTCTACGGTAGAGGACTCTGCTTGCACTCACATCATAAAGGGGGCAATGCTCTTCAATTTGAGTTTTATTTCGTTAAAATATGTGCAGAAGTTTCGGAGATATAGCCTTTAGTATATAGTGGTTAGGTGCAATGCACAACAATATAATATATATAAAAATGACATATGTTATATTGTTGAGATGTTACCTAACAACATATTTATACCAAGTAGTACAGTTTTGAAGAAAATTGAAGAAAATAGTGTTTGAAGACATACTTTTTCGACTTAAGATGAGTGTCACGTGGTCTCATCAATCCTGCAAGGGTTAAATTGCTTCAAGTATAACAACAGGTACTAACTTCATTTTTTACATTTTTTCTTGTAATCTATAGATTTTCTTTCCCCTTTATCATGTGTGCAACACTTAGGTAGTATATTTGGTAGTTGTGTAGAAAAAATATACAGGGTGATGCAAAATTTCAACCCTTAATAGTATAAAATTATTGTTTGTTCATCAAGAAATAAAGAAAATGCACCATATACCGAGTGCGCTGTATGTAGTTCTGAATGGTACATGTTCTTACTCCTCGGTTGTCATTCGTCAGTCATATTGTTATGAGGCAATGAGACATATTATGGGATAAAATCTGTTATATTCTGCAAAAAACAGTTAGAAAGTACCAAATATGATATATACAAGGTAACTTCCCGTCTACGGTAGAGGACTCTGCTTGCACTCACATCATCAAGGGGGCAATGCTCTTCAATTTGAGCTTTATTTCGTTAAAATATGTGCAGAAGTTTCGGAGATATAGCCTTTAGTATATAGTGGTTAGGTGCAATGCACAACAATATAATATATATAAAAATGACATATGTTATATTGTTGAGATGTTACCTAACAACATATTTATACCAAATAGTACAGTTTTGAAGAAAATTGAAGAAAATAGTGTTTGAAGACATACTTTTTCGACTTAAGATGAGTGTCACATGGTCTCATCAATCCTGCAAGGGTTAAATTGCTTCAAGTATAACAACAGGTACTAACTTCATTTTTTACATTTTTTCTTGTAATCTATAGATTTTCTTTCCCCTTTATCATGTGTGCAACACTTAGGTAGTATATTTGGTAGTTGTGTAGAAAAAATATACAGGGTGATGCAAAATTTCAACCCTTAATAGTATAAAATTATTGTTTGTTCATCAAGAAATAAAGAAAATGCACCATATAACGAGTGCGCTGTATGTAGTTCTGAATGGTACATGTTCTTACTCCTCGGTTGTCATTCGTCAGTCATATTGTTATGAGGCAATGAGACATATTATGGGATAAAATCTGTTATATTCTGCAAAAAACAGTTAGATAGTACCAAATATGATATATACAAGGTAACTTCCCGTCTACGGTAGAGGACTCTGCTTGCACTCACATCATAAAGGGGGCAATGCTCTTCAATTTGAGCTTTATTTCGTTAAAATATGTGCAGAAGTTTCGGAGATATAGCCTTTAGTATATAGTGGTTAGGTGCAATGCACAACAATATAATATATATAAAAATGACATATGTTATATTGTTGAGATGTTACCTAACAACATATTTATACCAAATAGTACAGTTTTGAAGAAAATTGAAGAAAATAGTGTTTGAAGACATACTTTTTCGACTTAAGATGAGTGTCACGTGGTCTCATCAATCCTGCAAGGGTTAAATTGCTTCAAGTATAACAACAGGTACTAACTTCATTTTTTACATTTTTTCTTGTAATCTATAGATTTTCTTTCCCCTTTATCATGTGTGCAACACTTAGGTAGTATATTTGGTAGTTGTGTAGAAAAAATATACAGGGTGATGCAAAATTTCAACCCTTAATAGTATAAAATTATTGTTTGTTCATCAAGAAATAAAGAAAATGCACCATATACCGATTGCGCTGTATGTAGTTCTGAATGGTACATGTTCTTACTCCTCGGTTGTCATTCGTCAGCCATATTGTTATGAGGCAATGAGACATATTATGGGATAAAATCTGTTATATTCTGCAAAAAACAGTTAGAAAGTACCAAATATGATATATACAAGGTAACTTCCCGTCTACGTTAGAGGACTCTGCTTGCAGTCACATCATAAAGGGGGCAATGCTCTTCAATTTGAGCTTTATTTCGTTAAAATATGTGCAGAAGTTTCGGAGATATAGCCTTTAGTATATAGTGGTTAGGTGCAATGCACAACAATATAATATATATAAAAATGACATATGTTATATTGTTGAGATGTTACCTAACAACATATTTATACCAAATAGTACAGTTTTGAAGAAAATTGAAGAAAATAGTGTTTGAAGACATACTTTTTCGACTTAAGATGAGTGTCACATGGTCTCATCAATCCTGCAAGGGTTAAATTGCTTCAAGTATAACAACAGGTACTAACTTCATTTTTTACATTTTTTCTTGTAATCTATAGATTTTCTTTCCCCTTTATCATGTGTGCAACACTTAGGTAGTATATTTGGTAGTTGTGTAGAAAAAATATACAGGGTGATGCAAAATTTCAACCCTTAATAGTATAAAATTATTGTTTGTTCATCAAGAAATAAAGAAAATGCACCATATAACGAGTGCGCTGTATGTAGTTCTGAATGGTACATGTTCTTACTCCTCGGTTGTCATTCGTCAGTCATATTGTTATGAGGCAATGAGACATATTATGGGATAAAATCTGTTATATTCTGCAAAAAACAGTTAGAAAGTACCAAATATGATATATACAAGGTAACTTCCCGTCTACGGTAGAGGACTCTGCTTGCACCCACATCATAAAGGGGGCAATGCTCTTCAATTTGAGCTTTATTTCGTTAAAATATGTGCAGAAGTTTCGGAGATATAGCCTTTAGTATATAGTGGTTAGGTGCAATGCACAACAATATAATATATATAAAAATGACATATGTTATATTGTTGAGATGTTACCTAACAACATATTTATACCAAATAGTACAGTTTTGAAGAAAATTGAAGAAAATAGTGTTTGAAGACATACTTTTTCGACTTAAGATGAGTGTCACGTGGTCTCATCAATCCTGCAAGGGTTAAATTGCTTCAAGTATAACAACAGGTACTAACTTCATTTTTTACATTTTTTCTTGTAATCTATAGATTTTCTTTCCCCTTTATCATGTGTGCAACACTTAGGTAGTATATTTGGTAGTTGTGTAGAAAAAATATACAGGGTGATGCAAAATTTCAACCCTTAATAGTATAAAATTATTGTTTGTTCATCAAGAAATAAAGAAAATGCACCATATACCGAGTGCGCTGTATGTAGTTCTGAATGGTACATGTTCTTACTCCTCGGTTGTCATTCGTCAGCCATATTGTTATGAGGCAATGAGACATATTATGGGATAAAATCTGTTATATTCTGCAAAAAACAGTTAGAAAGTACCAAATATGATATATACAAGGTAACTTCCCGTCTACGTTAGAGGACTCTGCTTGCAGTCACATCATAAAGGGGGCAATGCTCTTCAATTTGAGCTTTATTTCGTTAAAATATGTGCAGAAGTTTCGGAGATATAGCCTTTAGTATATAGTGGTTAGGTGCAATGCACAACAATATAATATATATAAAAATGACATATGTTATATTGTTGAGATGTTACCTAACAACATATTTATACCAAATAGTACAGTTTTGAAGAAAATTGAAGAAAATAGTGTTTGAAGACATACTTTTTCGACTTAAGATGAGTGTCACGTGGTCTCATCAATCCTGCAAGGGTTAAATTGCTTCAAGTATAACAACAGGTACTAACTTCATTTTTTACATTTTTTCTTGTAATCTATAGATTTTCTTTCCCCTTTATCATGTGTGCAACACTTAGGTAGTATATTTGGTAGTTGTGTAGAAAAAATATACAGGGTGATGCAAAATTTCAACCCTTAATAGTATAAAATTATTGTTTGTTCATCAAGAAATAAAGAAAATGCACCATATACCGAGTGCGCTGTATGTAGTTCTGAATGGTACATGTTCTTACTCCTCGGTTGTCATTCGTCAGCCATATTGTTATGAGGCAATGAGACATATTATGGGATAAAATCTTTTATATTCTGCAAAAAACAGTTAGAAAGTACCAAATATGATATATACAAGGTAACTTTCCGTCTACGGTAGAGGACTCTGCTTGCACTCACATCATAAAGGGGGCAATGCTCTTCAATTTGAGCTTTATTTCGTTAAAATATGTGCAGAAGTTTCGGAGATATAGCCTTTAGTATATAGTGGTTAGGTGCAATGCACAACAATATAATATATATAAAAATGACATATGTTATATTGTTGAGATGTTACCTAACAACATATTTATACCTTATAGTACAGTTTTGAAGAAAATTGAAGAAAATAGTGTTTGAAGACATACTTTTTCGACTTAAGATGAGTGTCACGTGGTCTCATCAATCCTGCAAGGGTTAAATTGCTTCAAGTATAACAACAGGTACTAACTTCATTTTTTACATTTTTTCTTGTAATCTATAGATTTTCTTTCCCCTTTATCATGTGTGCAACACTTAGGTAGTATATTTGGTAGTTGTGTAGAAAAAATATACAGGGTGATGCAAAATTTCAACCCTTAATAGTATAAAATTATTGTTTGTTCATCAAGAAATAAAGAAAATGCACCATATACCGATTGCGCTGTATGTAGTTCTGAATGGTACATGTTCTTACTCCTCGGTTGTCATTCGTCAGCCATATTGTTATGAGGCAATGAGACATATTATGGGATAAAATCTGTTATATTCTGCAAAAAACAGTTAGAAAGTACCAAATATGATATATACAAGGTAACTTCCCGTCTACGTTAGAGGACTCTGCTTGCAGTCACATCATAAAGGGGGCAATGCTCTTCAATTTGAGCTTTATTTCGTTAAAATATGTGCAGAAGTTTCGGAGATATAGCCTTTAGTATATAGTGGTTAGGTGCAATGCACAACAATATAATATATATAAAAATGACATATGTTATATTGTTGAGATGTTACCTAACAACATATTTATACCAAATAGTACAGTTTTGAAGAAAATTGAAGAAAATAGTGTTTGAAGACATACTTTTTCGACTTAAGATGAGTGTCACATGGTCTCATCAATCCTGCAAGGGTTAAATTGCTTCAAGTATAACAACAGGTACTAACTTCATTTTTTACATTTTTTCTTGTAATCTATAGATTTTCTTTCCCCTTTATCATGTGTGCAACACTTAGGTAGTATATTTGGTAGTTGTGTAGAAAAAATATACAGGGTGATGCAAAATTTCAACCCTTAATAGTATAAAATTATTGTTTGTTCATCAAGAAATAAAGAAAATGCACCATATAACGAGTGCGCTGTATGTAGTTCTGAATGGTACATGTTCTTACTCCTCGGTTGTCATTCGTCAGTCATATTGTTATGAGGCAATGAGACATATTATGGGATAAAATCTGTTATATTCTGCAAAAAACAGTTAGAAAGTACCAAATATGATATATACAAGGTAACTTCCCGTCTACGGTAGAGGACTCTGCTTGCACTCACATCATAAAGGGGGCAATGCTCTTCAATTTGAGCTTTATTTCGTTAAAATATGTGCAGAAGTTTCGGAGATATAGCCTTTAGTATATAGTGGTTAGGTGCAATGCACAACAATATAATATATATAAAAATGACATATGTTATGTTGTTGAGATGTTACCTAACAACATATTTATACCAAATAGTACAGTTTTGAAGAAAATTGAAGAAAATAGTGTTTGAAGACATACTTTTTCGACTTAAGATGAGTGTCACGTGGTCTCATCAATCCTGCAAGGGTTAAATTGCTTCAAGTATAACAACAGGTACTAACTTCATTTTTTACATTTTTTCTTGTAATCTATAGATTTTCTTTCCCCTTTATCATGTGTGCAACACTTAGGTAGTATATTTGGTAGTTGTGTAGAAAAAATATACAGGGTGATGCAAAATTTCAACCCTTAATAGTATAAAATTATTGTTTGTTCATCAAGAAATAAAGAAAATGCACCATATACCGATTGCGCTGTATGTAGTTCTGAATGGTACATGTTCTTACTCCTCGGTTGTCATTCGTCAGCCATATTGTTATGAGGCAATGAGACATATTATGGGATAAAATCTGTTATATTCTGCAAAAAACAGTTAGAAAGTACCAAATATGATATATACAAGGTAACTTCCCGTCTACGTTAGAGGACTCTGCTTGCAGTCACATCATAAAGGGGGCAATGCTCTTCAATTTGAGCTTTATTTCGTTAAAATATGTGCAGAAGTTTCGGAGATATAGCCTTTAGTATATAGTGGTTAGGTGCAATGCACAACAATATAATATATATAAAAATGACATATGTTATATTGTTGAGATGTTACCTAACAACATATTTATACCAAATAGTACAGTTTTGAAGAAAATTGAAGAAAATAGTGTTTGAAGACATACTTTTTCGACTTAAGATGAGTGTCACATGGTCTCATCAATCCTGCAAGGGTTAAATTGCTTCAAGTATAACAACAGGTACTAACTTCATTTTTTACATTTTTTCTTGTAATCTATAGATTTTCTTTCCCCTTTATCATGTGTGCAACACTTAGGTAGTATATTTGGTAGTTGTGTAGAAAAAATATACAGGGTGATGCAAAATTTCAACCCTTAATAGTATAAAATTATTGTTTGTTCATCAAGAAATAAAGAAAATGCACCATATAACGAGTGCGCTGTATGTAGTTCTGAATGGTACATGTTCTTACTCCTCGGTTGTCATTCGTCAGTCATATTGTTATGAGGCAATGAGACATATTATGGGATAAAATCTGTTATATTCTGCAAAAAACAGTTAGAAAGTACCAAATATGATATATACAAGGTAACTTCCCGTCTACGGTAGAGGACTCTGCTTGCACCCACATCATAAAGGGGGCAATGCTCTTCAATTTGAGCTTTATTTCGTTAAAATATGTGCAGAAGTTTCGGAGATATAGCCTTTAGTATATAGTGGTTAGGTGCAATGCACAACAATATAATATATATAAAAATGACATATGTTATATTGTTGAGATGTTACCTAACAACATATTTATACCAAATAGTACAGTTTTGAAGAAAATTGAAGAAAATAGTGTTTGAAGACATACTTTTTCGACTTAAGATGAGTGTCACGTGGTCTCATCAATCCTGCAAGGGTTAAATTGCTTCAAGTATAACAACAGGTACTAACTTCATTTTTTACATTTTTTCTTGTAATCTATAGATTTTCTTTCCCCTTTATCATGTGTGCAACACTTAGGTAGTATATTTGGTAGTTGTGTAGAAAAAATATACAGGGTGATGCAAAATTGCAACCCTTAATAGTATAAAATTATTGTTTGTTCATCAAGAAATAAAGAAAATGCACCATATACCGAGTGCGCTGTATGTAGTTCTGAATGGTACATGTTCTTACTCCTCGGTTGTCATTCGTCAGCCATATTGTTATGAGGCAATGAGACATATTATGGGATAAAATCTGTTATATTCTGCAAAAAACAGTTAGAAAGTACCAAATATGATATATACAAGGTAACTTCCCGTCTACGTTAGAGGACTCTGCTTGCAGTCACATCATAAAGGGGGCAATGCTCTTCAATTTGAGCTTTATTTCGTTAAAATATGTGCAGAAGTTTCGGAGATATAGCCTTTAGTATATAGTGGTTAGGTGCAATGCACAACAATATAATATATATAAAAATGACATATGTTATATTGTTGAGATGTTACCTAACAACATATTTATACCAAATAGTACAGTTTTGAAGAAAATTGAAGAAAATAGTGTTTGAAGACATACTTTTTCGACTTAAGATGAGTGTCACGTGGTCTCATCAATCCTGCAAGGGTTAAATTGCTTCAAGTATAACAACAGGTACTAACTTCATTTTTTACATTTTTTCTTGTAATCTATAGATTTTCTTTCCCCTTTATCATGTGTGCAACACTTAGGTAGTATATTTGGTAGTTGTGTAGAAAAAATATACAGGGTGATGCAAAATTTCAACCGTTAATAGTATAAAATTATTGTTTGTTCATCAAGAAATAAAGAAAATGCACCATATACCGAGTGCGCTGTATGTAGTTCTGAATGGTACATGTTCTTACTCCTCGGTTGTCATTCGTCAGCCATATTGTTATGAGGCAATGAGACATATTATGGGATAAAATCTTTTATATTCTGCAAAAAACAGTTAGAAAGTACCAAATATGATATATACAAGGTAACTTTCCGTCTACGGTAGAGGACTCTGCTTGCACTCACATCATAAAGGGGGCAATGCTCTTCAATTTGAGCTTTATTTCGTTAAAATATGTGCAGAAGTTTCGGAGATATAGCCTTTAGTATATAGTGGTTAGGTGCAATGCACAACAATATAATATATATAAAAATGACATATGTTATATTGTTGAGATGTTACCTAACAACATATTTATACCTTATAGTACAGTTTTGAAGAAAATTGAAGAAAATAGTGTTTGAAGACATACTTTTTCGACTTAAGATGAGTGTCACGTGGTCTCATCAATCCTGCAAGGGTTAAATTGCTTCAAGTATAACAACAGGTACTAACTTCATTTTTTACATTTTTTCTTGTAATCTATAGATTTTCTTTCCCCTTTATCATGTGTGCAACACTTAGGTAGTATATTTGGTAGTTGTGTAGAAAAAATATACAGGGTGATGCAAAATTTCAACCCTTAATAGTATAAAATTATTGTTTGTTCATCAAGAAATAAAGAAAATGCACCATATACCGATTGCGCTGTATGTAGTTCTGAATGGTACATGTTCTTACTCCTCGGTTGTCATTCGTCAGCCATATTGTTATGAGGCAATGAGACATATTATGGGATAAAATCTGTTATATTCTGCAAAAAACAGTTAGAAAGTACCAAATATGATATATACAAGGTAACTTCCCGTCTACGTTAGAGGACTCTGCTTGCAGTCACATCATAAAGGGGGCAATGCTCTTCAATTTGAGCTTTATTTCGTTAAAATATGTGCAGAAGTTTCGGAGATATAGCCTTTAGTATATAGTGGTTAGGTGCAATGCACAACAATATAATATATATAAAAATGACATATGTTATATTGTTGAGATGTTACCTAACAACATATTTATACCAAATAGTACAGTTTTGAAGAAAATTGAAGAAAATAGTGTTTGAAGACATACTTTTTCGACTTAAGATGAGTGTCACATGGTCTCATCAATCCTGCAAGGGTTAAATTGCTTCAAGTATAACAACAGGTACTAACTTCATTTTTTACATTTTTTCTTGTAATCTATAGATTTTCTTTCCCCTTTATCATGTGTGCAACACTTAGGTAGTATATTTGGTAGTTGTGTAGAAAAAATATACAGGGTGATGCAAAATTTCAACCCTTAATAGTATAAAATTATTGTTTGTTCATCAAGAAATAAAGAAAATGCACCATATAACGAGTGCGCTGTATGTAGTTCTGAATGGTACATGTTCTTACTCCTCGGTTGTCATTCGTCAGTCATATTGTTATGAGGCAATGAGACATATTATGGGATAAAATCTGTTATATTCTGCAAAAAACAGTTAGAAAGTACCAAATATGATATATACAAGCAACAAAGTAACTTCCCGTCTACGGTAGAGGACTCTGCTTGCACTCACATCATAAAGGGGGCAATGCTCTTCAATTTGAGCTTTATTTCGTTAAAATATGTGCAGAAGTTTCGGAGATATAGCCTTTAGTATATAGTGGTTAGGTGGCAATGCACAACAATATAATATATATAAAAATGACATATGTTATGTTGTTGAGATGTTACCTAACAACATATTTATACCAAATAGTACAGTTTTGAAGAAAATTGAAGAAAATAGTGTCTGAAGACATACTTTTTCGACTTAAGATGAGTGTCACGTGGTCTCATCAATCCTGCAAGGGTTAAATTGCTTCAAGTATAACAACAGGTACTAACTTCATTTTTTACATTTTTTCTTGTAATCTATAGATTTTCTTTCCCCTTTATCATGTGTGCAACACTTAGGTAGTATATTTGGTAGTTGTGTAGAAAAAATATACAGGGTGATGCAAAATTTCAACCCTTAATAGTATAAAATTATTGTTTGTTCATCAAGAAATAAAGAAAATGCACCATATACCGATTGCGCTGTATGTAGTTCTGAATGGTACATGTTCTTACTCCTCGGTTGTCATTCGTCAGCCATATTGTTATGAGGCAATGAGACATATTATTGGGATAAAATCTGTTATATTCTGCAAAAAACAGTTAGAAAGTACCAAATATGATATATACAAGGTAACTTCCCGTCTACGTTAGAGGACTCTGCTTGCAGTCACATCATAAAGGGGGCAATGCTCTTCAATTTGAGCTTTATTTCGTTAAAATATGTGCAGAAGTTTCGGAGATATAGCCTTTAGTATATAGTGGTTAGGTGCAATGCACAACAATATAATATATATAAAAATGACATATGTTATATTGTTGAGATGTTACCTAACAACATATTTATACCAAATAGTACAGTTTTGAAGAAAATTGAAGAAAATAGTGTTTGAAGACATACTTTTTCGACTTAAGATGAGTGTCACATGGTCTCATCAATCCTGCAAGGGTTAAATTGCTTCAAGTATAACAACAG
>NW_027657879.1:0-17725 GCF_964235325.1 Thermobia domestica
ATGGGTCTAGGTCAGGTGAATAGGATGGGTGATTCAAAGTTTCAAACTCTAATATGCCAAATTTGGCCATTGCAACATTGCATTGTTGTGAAGGTAGACTAACTTTTCTGGTTAACTTTCAGTCGGGAAAGCACTAGCAAGAACCTCTGAACTGGACTTTCACACCCGAAACAGCTATGACTTCGGAATTCATTTTTTTGTATTGTTCTTTTGTGTTCGGATCATACAAATAGATCTATGTTTTATCCTTCGTGACTATACGTGGAACAAAATAGGTGATATCCTGCTCAGAATGGTCCAAACCATTGATCTGCATGAAACATTTGTGCATTTACTTGGCGGTAAAGTTTTCTCATGTCAAGATGATCATAAATAATGACAATAACCTGTTCACAGAAGATATCTAGATCCTGTGCTACCTTTGCACATTTTCAATTATTTCGGACACGAACACTATGAAGGGTCTCCCTAGGCAGGGTTCATCTTAAATGTCAAAATTCCCTGTTCTAAATTTGACAGCCCAGTTCTGAACAGTGGCATAGCATGGTGCATGGACCCCCATTGTTTGCAGCATCTCATCATGGATTGTCTTTGTTGACTTCTCTTTGAGGAAAATAAACTTGCTGCTCTAGTTTCAACATCATTGAATTTTACTTGCTGACTCGCCATCTTCACTTCTTACCTGCAACAAAATAGGTCCATTAGTCCTGGTGCTTCATGGATCATAAGCGCATGGAAACACGTTGTTTAAAAAGAAAATGAAATCGGACAATGGTGAACGGAGCAAAGGTAAAGACTTCTCAACATCCATTCGTAAATTATATCGTCTTTGAATATCTATTTCCATAATAATATCATAATTCCCCTGTAGGTATTCTTTTTATATTAATCGTCTCTACCTTATATCCTCCTTATTGCTTCTCAACATCTTCAATCTCGGACTTTCTCTCGCCTAATGCAGCTCTTCCTCGACTTGATCTCCTTCCTAGTTCTTCTACACCACGTAGGTTACCTTTATATTTCCAGTATGTTTCAGAACTTTGTGTTATTTCGAAAATAGTTCTTCAATTTTATATTTTCTCCTCACATTCCCTTCTTCCCATTATTCTTCCGGAAATAGTACCTCTTCCTCATTTCTATCAATTTCCCATCACTCCTACATTCACATCTCCTTCGTTATTTGAAATCGAACCCAAATTTACGATTTCTGTTAAGTTTTTAAGCACATGAGATTGTATTACTCGTTCCTGTTGCTTGGTATCGTTCTCACATAACTCATTTACCTCTCAATACCAAATTGCAATTCTTTGGCCTCACACCATTGGCTAAAATGATGCACTTTTATAAATTCTTGAGCCGCGGTGGCTCAGTGGTAGAGCGCTTACCTCTTCATGCCCTTGGTTCGATTCTAGCTCGCGCCAAGTGAGCTTTGTGGTGGACAAACACCGCGTGCGTGGGTTTTTCTTGGGTTCTCCCGTTTCCTCCCACTTTCTTCATTTCACCATTTCATTCTTTTCTCATCATCACCGTCTCCTTTAGCCTAGCCAGCATAACCATGGGATGTAAAACTTAAAAGATTTCATTTCATTTTCATTTTTTAATAAATTCTTGTTAAGATGTTTTATAATACCTACTTTGTGCTGATTATACGTACTTATGTACTTACGAAAAGGCTGGAAGATAATATTCCAGTAAGTTAAAAAATATAATTATTGTTTTCCAATTACTGTATGTTACACTGTAATATTATTTAAAAAGTTACTGCTATTTTACAAATTTACACAATACTATCTCATCCCTTTGAAAGGTGTACAAAACTTTTTTTTCCTTCGAGGAAAAGAATGATGTTCTGCGAGATGATGTTACCGAGATGTACTTGTTGTCACCTATTATTTTGCAGTTTAACAGTTCACGGAAAGATATTTCGGAAGTGGTCAGTGATTGATGTCATCCATAAAACCGCACATAATAGCTAACTGGTCAAAAGCTTTCGATATAATCTAAGAGAATATACGCACGTATCAATTCACTCTTCTTGTTTTTTTTTTTTTTTTTTTTTTTTTTTTTGCCCAGAACTATAGTGTCAAGTTTATGGATCAGAGAGGAAGAGAAACAGGAACTATTTTAACTTTAAGAAAATAAATTAAAATTTAAAATTTAGGATGGGAAATTTTTGAATGCTTGTTTTTCTTAATTTTTGTGTTCATGCAGTATTTATTTTAATAAAAATGGGAACATATTCTTTCTTTATTGTATTGTATACACATTACGGTTTAGTAATATAACACTTAATTCCGTTGTACGGGGTCGTTGTTTTAATTTCAAGTTTGTGTACTTGTGAACAAATTTAAGTCTGTAAATTGGTTGGTGAGCGTTTGTTTCCATCTACTTTATTCCATGGAGCATTATCTTAAGGTTTTAAACGGCGTTTTAGTTCAATAGCGAGGTTTGTTTCTTCGACGATGAACCATTGGTTGCTTATCCCTCAGTATTTATTATTATTATTATTATTATTATTATTATTATTATTATTATTATTATTATTATTATTATTATTATTATTATTATTATTATTATTATTATTATTATTCGATTAAAATCAGGGAATTCGAGTTTTATTCAGTTCAAAATCTCTTGTCATCGCGAATCCAGTCGAGGAATTTGAAGCTTAAAATATATAAAACAATAATCATGCCTGTTGTTCTGTGTGGTTGCGAAACATGGTCATTTACTCCGAAGGAAGAACGTAGACTGAAGGTATTTGAGAACAAGATCCTGAGGCAAATATTCGGACCCAAGGGGAACGGGAATGGGGGATTGCGGAAACTTCATAACGAGGAAGTGCAAAATTTATACCGTTTACCAAACATTGTTAGGAGGCTCCGATGGGCAGATCATGTAGCCACAATGGAAGAAAGTATGACCGCTTTCAAAGTTTTAACTGGAAATACAATCGAAAAACGACCATTAGGAAGACCTAGGCGCAGATGGGAAGACAAGATTAAGATGAATCTCGCAGAAATAGGATTTCAAAGTAGAAATTGAATCTAATTGGCTAAGGAAAGAAGTTAAGCGAGAGCTTTTGTGAATACGGCATAAAACTTCCAGGTTCCATAGGCCATAGAATTAGTTGGTAAGTTATTATACCTAGTTATGAAACAATATTCTTTTTATCTGGTTGAAATGAAGTAAAATACCAGTTTTACATTATAAAAATTCGTGTCGTAGAATATGGTTTCGCCCAACTGAATTATCTCATAGAGTTATGACAGATAAATGATAAGATTTATGTTCGCGATTTTTGACAAAATAATGACCCCTGTTTCACGTAATCCTCGTTTCGCCTAAAATGGCTGACAATAGTAAAATTGCGAAGTTAGAACTGGCGGAAAACTGGGATTATTGATATTTATATTATATTGACCACGTCACTGCTTTTGAATTATGGTAAGTTTAACCCTCTTCAGCTAACCGAGGAAAATGAGAAGGTTATGAAGTTTTTTTTTCTTTTATTTCATATAATTTTATGTAAAATAAATTAAAGAACGTCAAATTAATTATGCATTAAAATTAAATAAGTCAGTTCAACACTCATGTAAATTAAGCATTTCACTAATCTAACCCGCATACAAACTGGATTTCTTTAGTTTTCAGCAGTAAATGGTTTATGTACAGTCCGTTTTAAATTCTACAGATTGTCCGTTCAGTACGACTGTTTACCTACATGTTGGTTGATAATTTAATTTTCATGGCATAAAAGTCCATCACCTCTTTTACAAGAAACAAATAACACTAAAGTGTTTAAAGTTAAAATTCGAAAGTATAATAATTCTCCGTAATTACTTCTACAATTAGCAGCACAAAATGTTAAGTTTCAACATCACACATTCTCTTACTGTATTTTACGGACTATAAGATGCACTTGTTTCTTCGAAAAATTACCTCCAAAATTCAGGTGCGTCTTATATCCGAAATTAATATAAAACTGTCCAGTGTTTGATTTAAAATTCCACATAGTCTTAAAAATATCCATATTTTCGATGCCACGAGAAACCTATCTCTATCTGGCAACATTGGATTCAACTGGTAGCAGCAGTGTACCGATGCGACGAACATGAGTTGAGGGAATTCACAAACTTGCTATGCAATCTAGTAATAAAAATTGTAAAAATATTACAATATGTTTTTTTTTAATGCTTAAAAATCAAGGTGCGTCTTATAGTGCGTAGAATACGGTATATATGGAAAACAGATCGTGCCTGGTTAGCTGAAAAGTTGATTTTCCATAAAACAGCGGGGTCAGTATAATCGGAACCTGGTAGCATGTAATTTGCCTCATGGTCAATTGTAGATATTCGCGAAAATCAAGAAAATTGGAATCTCCCCCCGACTTTTGCTGTTTTTTTTTAATATTCATGATTTTAGGCGAAACTGGTAATAGGCAAGATAATGACCCTTATTTTCCCCAAAATTGTAGACACAAATGCTATCATTTATCCGCAATATCTTTAGGAGGCAAATGGGTAGACGATGATAAATAATAATAATAAAAAGAATATCTTTTAACATCTTGCTGAAACAAACGATTGTGGATTAAATCCTATGTATGTCTGTACAGCCTCGTACAAAAAGATTGGCTACACACCTCTTTAAATCGCTATATGCCCGCTTTTGTAGTAGAAACTTTTAATACTTTGGCTTGAAATGTAAAGATCTCAGTTGATCAAAGCAAGAGAACTCGAGTTCCTTCGTAGCTATATGATTAGCGCACGTGTTTTTGGCACGGGAGATCCGGGTTCGATTTTCGGCGGGAACTCATGTAGTTCGGATCCCACGTTAAGACTTTAAGCTGTAGATCCGCGTCTCATTTAGCCTCGCTACTGAAGGGGACTCTAATCCATTCATTGTTTGATTTACTTCCGTCCATATATAACAAAAGTGGGCGGCTAGATTTTTAAAAAAAACGAAACTGTACGTAAATAGTAGCGATGTCTGCCGATATTTCTAGTACAACCACTATTTTGTATTAACTGTTTACAAACGTGTTCAAGAATAATCCAGTTAAGGTCTTAAAGCGTGGTTAAGTAAAAATATACCTAGAACATATGCAACACTTTATACAGCATTCCTTGGAAGGTTGTATAACACCTAGAATAAGAGCTTAGGATGATGTGTTTTGATGCTCTTTTCTTAACATTTTCACTCCCACACCCCTTTCCTTTCAAACAAACAGGTAATTGTTAGTACTAATGAGAATTACCAGAATATGCATGTAAAGCTTCACATTATCAAACAGTTCATAGGCCCGGATTCCTCCTCGGTTCTCTAATACTTCACGTTCTCTTTATAACTATGCTGTGAGATTGTTATCCTATCCAGCAGCTGCTCCCGGAACCTTGTGGGTTGTAGGTGAGATAGATGTTCTCACTTGATGAGTATATCAGATATCCACAACTCTTGGCTTCCGCGTAGATTCGGGAGTACGCCACATTAATAATATACACGTGTACATGCATAAATGTAATTTGCGTACCTACACATATTAATTTATTATCAGAGAATTCTAAGAACCTTCAAGAGAACTGAAGCCGAAGAGGCCGAAGGAGAAAAAAATCCCCAGCGATGAGGTCCCACACCTCTTGATTGAGCATACTATGACCACAGAGTAAAGTCCTGCCTCCGTCTTTCAGTGCCAAATCTAACCAATTCCTCACAAGAAGATACTTGTACTTTGCTGTTTTCACTTTAAAATATTCAATAATAATAATAATGAACTTCATTAGATACAGCAGCAGGTCGTAAGTTGCGCACGAGATATCGCTTTCACAATACGTTTTCGAGACGAGACAGCCTGGACTCTTGTCTGCACATTTTTAAGCAAGAATGCTAATAAATCCATTCCAGCAATGCGGAGTTGTTGATGATGATGATGATTAGCTATTATTGATATAATTATGAATCATGATGAAATTATGTATATTTTTTCAGCTGTAGAAACTCGTTATCTACTTTTATATATTTTTGCTTCGAACATGCGAACAGAATTGTACTGTTTTGCATGCTATCTGAGTACAATAGTGTATTTTGCCCGTATTAAAATTGGAAGCCCAATACGTTCATTTATTTCAGTCCAAAGTCTGATAATATGAGCTCTTTTTTTTTTTTTTAAGTATATTGCCATTGTCTTCTGAGTTTTAGGATAGTAGACAGATATTAAATGCATATGAATAAGGAAATGGAGCTCACGGACATAACACATAACCTTCATTCTCTTTTAGATCGTATTTTTATTTTGTGTCCTTTTAACAGTCAACAGACACAATTACAACTTCTTATAATCTTCATCTGTAGTGGCACATTGGACCTTCTGAAATCAGACTAAAGGCGACGAGCGATCATATATAAAAATGGTATGGTAAGAATATGGAAGGAAACAGGCAAACATCGAGAACACTAGATAATGTGTATCACAAACTCAAATGACTGGGAGCCAAATCAGGGACCCGTCACACCACTAAGCCACAGCATCAATATCCGAAAAGGAGATGGATGATTATGAATGGATTGGTGTAAAATGAGAATGTGCGAGGAAACAAAAGAATCCCGAAAAAAAAAAAAAAAACACGAAATAGATGTCTACCACCATAAGCCCGCACGAACTCTATCTGTGAATATATAGTGAGAATTTGACCACAATTCCCCATTTTGTTCACTGAATTATTCTTTATCTTCAAAGAATATGTACTTACCGTTCCTTCAACAAGGAAATGTACAGTATATATTGCGAATGGTAATTTTAGATTCAATACTAGACCCGTGGGGCTCATCTTGATCCTTAAAAACATAGCTATAGAATAAAAGAGAAACAAACAAGATGTAATTTGACACTAGCAATCAAATCACCTTCATATGGTTTGTTTATTGTATCTGCATTGCTGATATTTGCTTAGCTAACTGCAAGAAAGATTTACTGGAGTTAAAAAAAGAGCAAAAAATCTAACGTAAATATTGTAGTTTTATTTTTTGTCCATTCTTTGCTTCTTAATCTCATATCTGCCATTCCTCCATCTTCGTACATAACGTCTTCCTGTTTCTCTGTTATTTTGTATATAGAAATCGAAGTTTTTTTTTCCTATACTACCATCGGTATCTCTTTGCATTCATATTTTAGGTCTCTCTCTCTCTCTCTCTCTCTCTCTCTCTCTCTCTCTCTCTATATATATATATATATATATATATATATATATATATATATGTGTGTGTGTGTGTGTGTGTGTGTGTGTATGCGTGTGTGTGTAATGTTCTTTTGTGAATTGAACAAATGGCCTCGAGTTTGACATAAAAATATCGAACCTTTGACCGCCCCAGCATGTTCCTGCAACAGCAAATCGTTATTCATATAGGGTTTGAGGGAGAAGGGGGTGCAGGCGGGCGGGGAAAATTCATATTTGGCAGAAAAAAAGAACGAAGATGGAAAACAAAGGAGGAACAGTGTGGTTCATTTGGATTTTTGCCAGGACCTTAGTAAACTGTAGAAGAAGATGCAAGAAAGAAAATAGAATAGGAACAGAAGAAAATAAAGAAAATAAATTTTTTCCTCGTCTCCATCCCCACTTACATACACCCTCAGAAACCACCACTGTTTGCTTCCTTTTTTCTCCTTTTCTTTCTCTATTCGTTGTTTTTAAGATAATGGTTCGTTTAATTTTCTGAAGGATGTGTCCCGCCCGTCCCATACTGAACTGATATTTTAGCATGAATGAACCATTCAAAATAAAACTAACTTGTTTTCTTTGTTTAGTGTGTTTAATTATTAAGATTTTGTGACGTGACCTCTTGATTTCTGTAGAAAGCCTTTTCATTGTTTTGGCTGATGATGTGTCCCATGTGTTATCGTCCTTATTATTGCTTAACGGTTTAAATTAATTTTCTGTTTGTTTTACGGTTCTGGCATTGCGCACTTAGACAACAAGCCTTTTACTTTCGAAAAGTTACATTTTCTTGCGGGACACCTGCTCACGTTAGATACTTGTGCGCACAGAGAGAAACATTTACTTTGGTCTAGTCGTAAACCTTCACGTTTGATGATACTAACCTGAAACAATTTTTTTTTTTTGTGCAAAACGATTAAATTTATGTCAATCAACATTCCTCAGAGAAGATGTGTATCATAACAAGCTCACATTACACTACTAAGCCATTGTGTTGATCTATTTAAGTTTAATATAATCAGTAAAACGAATGTCCCCATATATATCCCAATGGTGAATTTGGTAGTTTCTGTTTCGATTACTGGTGGGCACTTCATTTCTGGTATCGATCATTGTGAAGCAGGTTGGAGAAAATTTAAGTTAAAAGGTAGCGAATTCTGTTCTAAAAACTTGACAGAAGTGGCGATAAGATTTGATTATCCAATTGACTGGCCATATCCTATTATGACGTCAGGGATTTTTTAAATTTTAGTTTTAATGCAGCGAACGTAATGCTATTTCTAATTTAAAAAAGTTGTGCCCTTTTTAATTTAGTTCTTTTACAAAACTGATTTATTTTAAAATGGTTGCTAAATCTTTTTTTTTTATTTTCCATACCTAAGGTATTCCAAAAATAGATATACAGTCCTGTAAAGATCGCATCATAGTATTTTATTTCACTTATTAGAATCACGCTGTGTTAATACGTCCGTCCGTTACTCCACACTCTTGAACGAAAACTAATTTTTGAATTTTGTTCTTTGCAGTAGTAGCTAGAGCGACTATCGCGGTCGAGTTTGTTGATTGAGTCAATTCGTTAAAATTTTCACGGGTCATTGTGTCTTTAGGCGTACTATACCGTTTATAATGTGACATTCCCTAGCTTCTATGCAATCTGTACAGTAGCAAAGCATTGTTGGTTGCCTATCATAAAAGGATATGCACATTTTCTTACTGCAAGATGTTCATTGCCCTAAAGTTTCGCTGTAATCGTTTGGTTATTGCTGCCTCACTCAAGTTGGTTAGAACTGATAGCCAAGGCTGACTTCGACGAACTGTGGTTTCAACAAAAACTGGCAACTCCTTATTAAATTTTATCTGTTCGAAATTTTCGTAATATCTTCCCAGAGTGTTAGATCTGACGATATGGCGGCATTGACTGATCGCCTTATTCACCCGATCTAGAATTACGGCCATTTTGTGGGAAGGGGGCGAGGAACGAAATAAATAATAAGCACCAGGAAGTGGACGAATTAAAAGAGGACATCTCGTCATAATTTCAGGATGCTGATTCTGACCGGATTTTGTGACTGCTACTGTGTGTCACTGTGTTCTGTATAGGCTCCAGGAAGCTGCATCTGTCATGGAGGATATTTTGAATACTTCCGAAGATTTAGAGGTGTAATAAGTAAAATGCCATACTCAAGCAATACAGGATTGTTTTCCTACATTTTTGGCACTATGTACTTTGATGTTCTAAATCTAAAAGAATAAAAGGAACCAGAAAGCTTTAAAGTTCTTTATTATCTATAGCATCTCGTCCCAGAAACTATACCATCTAATAAATAATTGTACATAACTGATTATATTAACTCTGAGGCCGTTTTTAATCTTCTGCTATGTGCTACGTGTAAGTACGGGAATTCATGTAAAAGACTATGTTTATCCGTCCGTCTGCCGACAAGTATGAGAGCAAGAGTGGTAGGATTAGGATTATGAATTAGATTCTGGGGTTTCAGCATGTATGGTCATGTTAGCCCGTTACGTATGAGGAATAACGTCCCTCGGCGATCACACTGCCCGGGGAATTTGGGTAAAAGAAAGGAATGGGGAAGCCTGGGACCATTATGTTAGGTATCATCCCGGCATTAGCCTGGTGTAAATGAGGAAAACCCCCACTCAGAATGACTGGTCTGAAAATGCTGTTACACCAGAAAAGTCTGATCGAGTGTCCCCACCGGAAACCTAAGTTATGATTGCTCGCACCAAAGGCGAGAACGTTAGCTACCACGCTACGATTGCTCACTCAAAAGTGATAAGAAATAGCAAGATTTTCTTTTATGTGGATGCACCATCGCCTTTCTATTGAAACCGGAAGTGGTAGCAATCTACTACCATCTTCACTTTCAATATTTGATCGCCGTAGAACAAAAATAGTAAGAGATAGCGAGAAATAGTTTCTGATATGGATTCAGGCTACCAAAATCAGGTTTCATCTCTGGTCTTATTTTTCTTTGAAACCGGAAAAAGTACGTTTATCATTTCCGGTTTCAATATTGGATTCAGATATTTTTAAAAGTTACTTTCGAATGAATACCATTCGTTATTTATTAAAATATACAGGGTTCGAACGTAATATTAATCCGAGAGAAGCTGTGTAAAGTGTTAGTCTGTAAATTCCGCAAATAGAAAGTGTACATGCATTTTTCTTTCCTGTTCTTTTTGTTTTTGTCTAATGGACTATTCTGAACTTTCGGCAATAAACCATGAAAAGGTGATAGAGTGCTTACTTTAGAACGACGCGTCTCAGGTTCTATCCCAGGCCATGTGGGTTGGTGGTGAACAACATCGTGTCGTGGATTTTTTTCATGGTTCTCCCGTTCCTGCTATATTCTCATTCACGTCTCAGTCGTAATCTCTCATTCATTATTTTCTGGTCTTTTTTAGTCTAAAGCAGTGGTTCTCAAACTTTCTGATAACGCGGACCCCCTGTTCATTCGGAAAGTGATGTGCGGAGCCCCTTGCAATGCTATCTAAAATTTCACATCGTATTTTTTTAAAAAAATATACTAATTTGAATTACCACTGACAAGAAAAAGATCAAGAAACATAATACAATAAGTAATTTATTCTAAAGATACATGATTGTTTCCTATTGAATGAAATTTCAATTGAAAATACAGTAACCTTCAAGACTGAAAATCAACTTTTTTTTTTTTTTTTTAATAAAGGAAATTCATTTGATAAATGATGTTCTCTAAAGTGGGGCCACTAATGTGAGGAATTAAATTCTTTGTGTTTTTCCATAGCTGCATTGAAATCTGGAATAAGTTTTGTCACCATCAATCTTAGGTCCGATTCCATATTAAGACGATTTCACTTTAAGGTTTTAAAACTGCTTTTGAAAAAGTTCCCTAACAAAGAAGGAATTTCTCTCACCTGAAGTTGTCCTATATAACGGTTGACCGGCTTCAGGGCAGAAATTTAGTGAAGTAGGGAAAACATTTAAATTTACAAACGTAAGTATAATTTCTAATTGCTTTCTTTTTAGTAACTGAAAAAATGCTTTTTGCATAACAGTTGTGAGTTCCATTTTATTACAACACATTTCAAATTTTAGGTGTCACGCACACCCTGGATAAGTCCCGCGGACCCCACTTTGAGAACTACTGGTCTAAAGGATATAAAAATGAAACGTCTAGTTAACGGTTTCATTTTTCTCTAATTTTATTTGAAGTTTGTTGGTTACAGGTTAAAGATACTGTTGAATAATAATAATAATTTATAATCGAAATTAGATCCCATGATTGTATTGCTTGCAATTCAATAAACAAAGTTAACGTTTGTTTCTTTGGTTTTGTTAACAATTATAAGAATTTTTAAAAGTATCACATAATCAGGAGACCATCTTCATCCTTATGCAATCAAAATAAAAGTTAAATTGGCCATCGATGGTTGCACAAAAAGCTGGCTGGCCACATCTTGCAGAGTAATAAGCATATATTCATTGTTCCACAATTACGGAACCAAATGAGGAAAGTGACCAACTTACAGATGTGTCCGGCCAGCTTCCCCCCCCCCCCCCCCCGTTGTTAAATCTGTGAATCAGGTGCAGTTAAAGTGTTGATTATGTATATATTGCTGTTAATAAATTTGTCTGTATGTAGACATGCATACGCGACAGGATGAACAAATTCAGATTTGCAGGTTAAAATTTGTGTTTAATTCTGTTAATAGGAAAGGCGTGAGAGAGGGGGGAACCGGAGAGCAGTGCATTGGGGAGAAATGAAAGAGAAATGGATAGAGGAGAAGGGTAGCGGGTATCTCAAAATGTGTCAAATCTGCTGGGAGTGTGGCGCCAAGCTGGGTACATGTGCTCTCCAGGATCAATAAAAAGCGGTTTCTCGTTCGAGTAGAGAGAACACAGACACAGAGAAACATACATTGATACAAAGAGACGGGGAGATGAGGAGGGAAAGCATGTAGTTAACAAAATGAGAGTTTTTTTTTTTTTTATAGAAACATCCACACGAACTTTTTTCCCCATAGAACTCCATAAAACTTTACACTGAGATACGTACAGCCTGTGCTACTGTCGCAGGCTATATACTTTTACTGATAATTAGATAGATTGTACAATCCCCAACCCTGTTATTATAGATAATTTTGACAAAGTTTTGTCGTGTTTGTTGTCACTTAGTAGTTTAGTAGTTATGATAGTTTTATCTCTTGCACTTGAGACGCATGGTATTAGTGACACACACATACAGTTCAGAGGATATTGCAATTGGAGATTTTAATGCATTAATGTGCATTCTTTTCTGGACACTCACTGACAACATAAGTGAATATGACAAGAAAATTTTGAAAGAAGTAGATCAAGGAATTTATGTTACGTATTTCAAACGAATTATCCTATCACTTGCCTGCTAAACTGAAAGAAAATATCCTTGAAAAGTCTAAGAAGTGTTAAATACTAGGAAGCTCAAATTAGTGCGTAGATTGATAAGGCGGGAGCCTAGGACGGCATTCAGCTTAGGGGCTGCATATTTGACTTCCTCCAGCCGTATATATTAGAGAATAAATTAATTTGATTTGATGTTGAGATTAGCGTCCCGTTCAGCAGCGAAGGTATATGAGACGTGGACACACAGCTTAACGTGGTATCCGAACCACACGAATTCTCACTGGAAATCGAACTTGAGTGTCCCACGCCAAAGGCTCGTGCGCTAACAGCGTAGCCAAGAGGAAGCTAAATTAGTTTATTATACTAGAACTTTACAATGAGGGCGTTTCTGTATTATAGATTATAATATAGGCCTACTTTTTCCTTTCCTGTCCAGTGGTGACGTTAAAGGGGCAACAGAGCGGGCACTCCCCGGAGGCTGACCTTACCCCCCAGAAATATATTTTAAAGTAAGTCAAATAATATAAGACTAACCTTTAAAAAAAAAAAAAAAAAAAACCGCTCACCCCAAAATCTCTTGTCTCTTCGCTCCCCTTCTCACAAAGTTAAATCTTGTGTTGTCAGTATTCCATATAAACGCATATTCAACAATGAGAGTTTGTGTAGCCGAGACAGAATACTGGATACATTGTCTACGACAGTTTGGTCTTTATAATTGAGAAACTTCAACTTTTGGAAAGGGAGAGGGTGGTTCCTGAATTATAGCCTAAGGTGTAACTGTGTGTTAACTCGGCCCTGCCCACGAGATAACACAAGACGGAATTTTCGTAACAGGCGAGGTTAATTTTTTTCCAGGAGAAATCGATAATTTCCGAGACAAGACATCGCTTTTCATGTTACCTTTTCAAATTGAGACAGCCTTATCTTTTGTCTCATAGGAAACCTTACTTGTCAGGATGACCAGCTGAGAAAGTCGAACGTGAGATTTACCACATACGAAGCGGAAAGGTTAGCCCTTACCAAATTTTGTACCTACGGCAATCTGAATATTTGCCGTGTAAAATGGCATGATTTTGTTTTTTAAAAAGTGATTAAATGTTTAAATTCAGTACCTCAGTATCGTCAGTTTTAGTTACGACTATTTACTGTAAACGTCCAACCATTTACTATCATTCAAAGTTTTAGTACTTGTTAGATATTTGCTGTAAATGGCCGACAGCTAAAATAGATTATACTGTGGTACTAAATTTGACAATAATATTTCCTTTTCTTTTCACAGTTAAAAAGACAATATTACTTGACTTCTTATAGATAGAACTTAAAAATATATGCAGAATAGTCATCAGCTAAAATTGACAGTGTCAAGTCATTAAGATAAAACGTAATTTTTAACAAGAATACCTTCACAAATAGTAATACGATTAGTGTGGATCAAATAACACAGTGAAATGTAATCATTAATCCTTTAAATAAAGTTATTTTTGTTTCTATTCTAAACGCAATGATTAACAAAAATGCAATGACAAATACGATTTTTTAATGCTACTTTTTAAAGTGTACTTTCTTGTGTCATATAAAGCATTTTCAGTGCAAAATTTCTTGATGATTGGCGGAGCGCAGTGACGTAGTGGTGGAGTACTCGTTTATCGTCTGGTTCGATCACACTTATGAGTTCGTGATGGTCAATATTGTGAACTTGGATCTCCTCGACGTTTGGCCGTGTCCTCCCACATTTTCATTCCACCAGATCTTACATGATTATTCCCTTTCTTTAAACTTCCGTCTCCTTGAGTATGAAAGACATAATTATGGAACGTTAGATTAAAATGTCATTTTTTCTTATTTGTAATAGTAGATTGTTGGTTATTGTTTTAGCATCCCTTTATAACTCCAAGGATATATGAGACGTGAACCTACAATTTAAAGTCAAATCCAAATCACTGTAATGCTTTGCGATTTCAAGGCCACCTACAGGGAATCGAAACTGGAACCCCATGCACCAAACGCGCACTCTAGCCACTAGACCAGATCGGAGGGCGTCAGTAGATTTCCATGCCACTGTGGCCAAAAGAATATTTGAGTCCATTGTGATTTAAACACTCTAGTTCTGTAGCCAGGATTCACTTAAAGAATTAAAAGGCCACAGGTAATGATCCTTAGGTTGAACAATATAGCTTGTAAAGTAATTATGTAAATTTGCTATAAGCGTTTAAAAAGAGCAATAGAACAAAAGGACTAAAACACTTTGAAATTAGGTGTGGCTTTCTGAAATGATAAAGCAATAAGAGAATTCTGTATCAATAGTTTTGGCTTGTAATTCGCGTTTTGCCGACTAATCCCGCCCATCTTGTAATTTTTGTGTCTAACTACTTGCACTATATGCAGTGATCATGGAATTCTGCATTATGTAACTTCCTTCGCTGAACTATCTGCATAACCTTCTGTCTCTCTTTTGCACCATGTCCTTTTTTCAAGATTTCCTTTCCGAAGAGGATCACCATGGGTTTACCTCAATATGTTATCATACAACTTTTACATATATTATAACAAAGATTTAGAACTTTTTGGTTTTAATTTCTTCGGTACTAGTTCGTACACAGGAGTAGCATGGATTAATCCCTTATTGCACTTCCCACTAGTCTAGTGGCTAGCTCTTATGCGTTTTGTGCATGTGGCTCCGAGTTCGATTCCCAGTGGGAGTGTACAAAAATTAATTTCACAATCATACACTAGTTAATCGTCCGTCCGCTTTAGCTAAACAGGGTGTAGACAAAAAAACTTCATTTCAATTAGTCCGTGTAAGTGCAATTAGTATGATGATGTGGTATATATGAATAAAAGATACTGGCAACCACACTAAACTTTCTCGCATTCATTCCTTAAACTGAATCATGTTATACTGTAGTTATCTAGAACACAATTGTAAAGCGTTTTCGGAAGATTTCGTCCGAATAAAATACCTCTCAAAAGTGAAGATACACCTTGTGACTTTTTTTGGGGGGGGGGAGGGGATAAATGAATTAAGCCATGTCAGATTATAATGAAAAATTTATTTATGAAATATGAATAAAATTGTCTTAGTCATTTTTGAGGAAATTATCCTCGAAGAATTCACTCCCAAGAGTAAACTACCCCCTGTGAATTTTTACAGGACAAATAGTCATGCCGTATTATCTTTATAATAATGAAATCATTTTCGTACGAAACGTAAACAAAATCACTTGAGTCATTTTGAGGAAATTATCCGAAAGGAATTCAGCCCTAAGAATAAAGTACTACTACTGGATTTTCCCCCAAAAATTACTTATAATACAGTATAGAGTTGTTAATGAAATATTGATGTGTGAGATATATAGATCTAAACAAAATTGATGGAACTATTTTCGAGAAAATTATATATATATATACACTGTATATTTTCACTCTTCAGTAAATTACCCATATTTTTTGGGGGTAGAAAAACTCAAAATCCTCACCTTCTAAGTAATTTTATGAAAACCTCAAATTTAAAATTTGGTACGGATACGTTGAACGGCATATCTCGAGGCGAGTATACATTCTGTACATCGGGACGAACGAACGGACATTAATTTTATTTATTTATTTATTTATTTATTCGCTTGTAGGGACCATGAAACGTGTAAAACCGTTGAAATCTCGAATTCTTTTCTATTTAATTTCTTTCTTTCTTTACAATCATCACACTAAGAATAATCCGTTATCCGGACAGTGGTATATTGTACAGATATACGGAACCCATATGCTTATTACGAAAATCTGTACGGAGCTATGTTATCCTTATACTACACACGTATTGCCTTTTTCCCCGCTTAGATGTTACATCGTGACGCTGCAGGATGTCTGACATCTAACAGTCTTTCGTATATTACATTTCAGCTATATGGTATATACGTGTGCGCTTATATTACATCTCTTTCTTTCATATGGAAAGTACGTGTAGATGAAACACTTATGCGGAAAGTATTGTAAAACATACATTTCAAGTTACACGTTTGCTGCAGCGTGTTACATGTGATCGTACCTTAACTCCACAAACTACTGGATTTACGCATGTAACCTACATTTTCACGTACGCCAGATACGCTTATTTTGTCTGTGTATACTATATACTGTGTTCTTCCTATCGTCGCTCGAAAGTAAAAAAAAAAAAAAAAAAAAAAAAAAAAATCCCATCTTAGCCAATAATACAGCAAGTCCCCCCCTCCCGGTCCAGTGCCACTGCAATACTGGTAATAAATGAGAGACTAAATGGCAAGGGAAACTATTTTGTAATAATCCTTGAACCTTACAAAAGTACATTTTTATCTTACAAACTGTATGCGGAATTGTTCTTTCTTACCTACAGTATCTTACGTGTGTATTACGTATGTGTGTGTGTGTATTTAGTTAAATTTTGTTACGTATATATAACTAAATTACGGTAAACATAGAGGTCGAAGAGAATGGGAACATCCTTGTTCAAGTAACAATCAAATTATATAGTCTATATAAAATAATTAGTCGTATATAAAGTAGTTTCTCTTTAAAAGAAGATTGATTTGATTTGATTTTGAGTTTATCGTCCCTATTTAGCAGCGAGGCTATGTGAGACGGGACCTACTGATTAACGTGAAATCCGAGTTAGTATTCATATGTTTCGAATCTGCCCTGTGTAAATAGCTACGTTGAAAAGTAGACAGTCCATAGTAGTAAATGGTTAAAATTGGATAAATTACACTAGTTAACAAATTTAAACTTTTTGTTTGTTACATGAGAAAAATCACCTGATCTTAAAGGAAATTTTTGCGCTGAATTCGAATATGCACTCGGTTTCTCTCCATCACGTACAGTTTTCCCGTAACAGAGAAATTTTCGGGAGATTCTTTCAAAAATTTCCCTTTTTCAGATATTTTATTCCCCTAGCTCCTGTCCCCTTACATATAGTAACACAGAAATTATACCTAAGTATACCTTGATTTATATTTAATAAACCCTAAAAGTTTCGTAAAAATCGCTTTGTTCTTTCTACAGAAATAAATATATTTGTATGTATACTGTGTGCACTGTTTATTGCATATTATATAAACTAGCATATTATATATATTTCGGATGTCGTGTGGGAGATCAG
>NW_027657880.1:0-17696 GCF_964235325.1 Thermobia domestica
GAGACAAAACAGCCACACATCTGGATGAGTTATTTAACTTCTCGAGAATCTAATTTAGTTTCTGGGCAAAATACATACATGAATCTTATATACTATAGAAGTTATACTGCTAATTTTTAGAAATATTAAAAAAGTCACTAAATTAACAATTGTACATATAATCTTTAATTATCAAAAATATTCAACAAGAAACTAAACGCAATTTAGTTTTGTCAACTCTAAGTTGTGGATATGTAATATTTTTAGTTTTGTTCAAAATTACCTTAACCACGAGGACACAATAGTCTTTCCTCTTTTTGTTAGAATGACAAATAATTATAATTATTATGTATGAAAAATGTATGAACTAATACTCGTAAGATTCACATAAATATATATGTATATATTTAAACTTATCTGCAATACGTATATTACTGGCAAGAGTCGATTATACTGTCACAAAACTATAGATAATTGATGAGCTATAAAACATGAAGTTATATCACCAGGCAATTACGTCAACTGAAGCATCTGAGAATTTTTACATGGCGAGCCAGCAAACTCCCAGCATGCTCCAGTTGATAACAAATGAAAAATTAAATTCGTAAAACAAAACTACAATGCCGTGAAGTAAAAATAATAATCAAAGCAAGGGAACAATTACATAATAATAATAATAATAATAATAATAATAATAATAATAATAATAATAATAACAATAATATTTTATAAATGACTAGATTCTGAATACATTACATATCACCCTCTTCCGTCTGAAAAAGTTCAGCTGATCAGGCTGAACTTTTTCAGGCCCAGAATGATACGAACCGTATTCAGAAAATAGACCATTAATATATATATAAACCATAAATACATATATATAATATATAGTAAATGAAACAACTACCAAATATATACAAATGAAATAAGTATTACATATAGGTAATTTTGACGTTTTTGTGGCCACAAAAACAAAATTATAAAGCGCAATTAACACTACAAAAACAGAGAAACATATTTATATGCGTTTTTTATATCTTATTGTCATGCCAGACCTCTTAAACCTTAAGTGTCATTAACATTCATCGGAGGGAAGTAGCGTTTTAATAACGATACATGATAAGGAAACTTCCTATTTTGAGATTCATTGAATAACAAAGCTGTATTTTTACTTAAAAACGACTCAATAACCACGGGACCAACCCATAAAGGCGACAAGGATTTATTAATCGCATCTTTCTTAGACGACAGAATATGAGAGCGATACAGCACTTTATCCCCTTCTGAAAATGTTACTGGAGTTACTCGTTTATTATAAATACGTCTTCGTTCATTCCATACTTTTTCCACCTTAGACCAAATATCCTTGGCATCTTGAGCTACAATATCGTTATCAGAAATATCCCACCTAGCTATTAAGGGTTCAATGGGTTCTCTTCCCATATACAAACGAAACGGGCTATATTTAAGTTCTGAATGAACTGCAGCATTAATGCCAAATTGTAATTCCTTCAAATAACTCGACCACTTGTCTTGTTTGTCATGAAAATAACTTCTGATAGCCGTTTTCAAAACCTGCACCTATCGTTCCACGGCGTTTCCACCAGGAAAATTGGGTGAACTACGTATATGCTTAATACCTAAGCCATGTAGGAAAGACCTGAAGGTATAACTTGTGAAATAAGAAGCCCTGTCTCTAGTGAGAGAAAACGCGAAACCAAATTTACAAAAAATGTTATATAATTCGCGTGTAATACTAGTGCTATTGGCTTTCCGCAATGGAATTCAATGCAAAAAACGTGTACAGTTATCAAGTACCAACAACACATAAGAATAGCCAGAACTAGTGGGGAGAGGACCAGCCAAATCGGCAAATAGATGCCCATTAGGAATCTTATTATATTTAGATATTAATTCCCCTTGAGGTTTGGCTAGTCTAGGTTTCGAAATTTGACAAGTATGGCAAGTGGTTACAAAAGATTTGATATCAGCCATCATATTTGGCCAAGTGAAAAGCCTACGAATTTTACATAAAGTTTTAAAATAACCAATATGATTTCCCGTTAGCTGAAATTCATGATAGTAACTCATGATCATATTTCTCAAACACAAAGGTAACAATATTTTATACTGAACATTACGAGCTTTAGTTCTGTGGTAAAGAATACCATTTTCTATTCTATAATCACCCAACTTATTTCCATTATTAGCCACTTGTTGATATAAGTCTTTCGTGTCAGATTCAGTTTTTTGATAATTCCTAATATCACCATAGGCTAGAGGCAAATCTCGCAAACTACATATAAAATTCTTAGCATAAACATTTTCATCCAGTGGATCATCTAGCACATCATACAATATGGTGTCATATATACGGGTGTGAAAATCCGGTATTAAATTCTCTCCCGGGGTAATATGTTCAATTTTAAAACTGAACTCAAAAAGTCTCTGAATTATGTTACCATAACGAGATACTTTCTTAGGATTGCGTAACATATGTACCAAACTCATATTGTCAGTAAGGATAGTAAATTCATTTACCAAGAACTGCTGAAATCTAATCACCACATTAAAGATACTAAGCAGTTCCAGTTCAAAGATTTACGATTAGCGTCAGCATCCTTTAAACGTTTAGATTAGAAAGCAATAGGGAGCATTGAACCATCAGTTGTCTTTTGTGAGATTGTCGCAGCCAGGCATTTTAGAGATGCATCTGCCTGAAGATAAAATCTCTTATTAAAGTCAGGAACCTTTAGTATTATATTTTCTTCAAAGGCTTCCTTTATTCTTTTAGAGGCATCGACCTGCCTAGGCTCCCACTCAAATTTTCGTTTATGAGATTTTAACTCAGTAATAGGCGACATTATTTCCGCATAATTAGGACAATGTTTCGCATAATACCCCAGAGCTCCCAATAATTTCTGAACCTCTCTTCTACAACGGGGGGGGGGGTGGCAATCGACTTATAGCCTCAATACGCTCAGGGAGTAATGAAACATTACCATCAGAAAACAAAAAACCCAAATACTGAATAGAAGTTTGAAACAGCTTACACTTTTGAGGCGAAATCGTTATCCCTCTAGAACGCAATCTAGAAAATACCTCAAGCAACAAATTCTTGTGAAATTCTACATCAGAAGAAGTTAGGACAATATCGTCAATATAGAAATCGACATCTTTTCCTTTTAGATCACCCAGCACATCATACAAATCACGAGTAATTGCTTGACTTCCTATCTTTATTCCCATAGGGATTCTAATCCACACATAGGTTTTCCCCCCAAAAGTAAAGGCCGTATAGGCCCCACTACTTTCAGCAAGGACAATTTGATGAAAACTCCGTTTGGCATCAATATGTGATATTATCTTAGCGATAGCTAGTGAAGCCATACACTCTTCTACATTAGGACAGATCATATTGTCACCCATTAAATGCTCATTTAATTTCGCGTAATTTAAAACTACTCTACCTTCCCTTTTGGAATTTTTAACAATGAAACAAGGAGATCGGTAATCAGAATTCGCTTCTTGAATGACCCCATTACGCTTATATTGTTCTATAAATTTCCTCATCTCATTTCTGTGAGCTTTCGACAACGGATACTGTTTTTAACAAACAACAGTGTTATCCTTTAATTTTAAGAGATATTCAAAATCGGTAACCTTACCTATTTTATCTGTAAGAACTTCCTTAAATTCATCACACATATATTGAACAAACGAACTTAATGTAGGATTTGAAACAAGCAACTTTTTATCAACGCCATTTATAATACTATTCATATCAACACTAGGAGCCAAAGTGGCTGCATTATCAACACTACAACAGTACATTTCATATTCCACTGGTTGAATGTCTGGCATAAACAGGTGTATAGGAAAACAGCTGTAATTTTTCTTTTGTCTTTTTGTTGATAAACATTCATTTTTTGCTGGCAAATGATAAGCACTCGCTGAACGTGTGAACTCTCGATTCTCATAATTATTAATAGATAAAGACCTCACCTGCTGTTTTTGAATGTCAGTGGCGTATCTTACCGGGACATCCATCTCACCAGAAACTCCAGGAATCAGGTTCCCCTCAGATAGCCGAGAATGTAAATCCTTCCACTGTGCCCCAGCAACAGAATAAACAGTTGTAGCCTTAGATCGACGATCCTCTGCATTGTTAAACATTCGAACAGAGCAGGAAGTATCTGAGGTGACAGCATCCCCAAAGAGAGCGTGTATTGGGTGCCCTTCATCGACAGACGTCCTGCAAGTAGAATCAAAGGCACCAGTATCCATGTTGGAAAAAGATCCAGGGGAGGGTGGGGGGAGTTGAGTTGTTATTCCCGTAAGTTGGGGAATAGACAGTTGATAACGTTGCAGTTTCAAAGATTTACTCTTAAAGTCCATGTAGCACTGAGCATCATTCAAAATTCCAAACCCAATAAAACAGGAAATTCAAGTTCTGGATAGACAAATGAGCGCACACTAATAAGTTTGTTTTGTATTTTAAAACTGAATCGTACACATTTGTTTAACACAAGTTCGGTATTATTAACTGCCTTTCCTCTAAATATTTTATTAATAATTTTTAAGTTCATTTTTGTTTTCTAAAATTGAAACACCTCATTATTTATTAAATTGATTGAAGATGCTGAGTCTATACAAGCATGATATTGTCTATTAAACAGCTTAAGCAAAACATAAACACCTCTATTAGTCTCTTGTGAAATGGTACTGAAACGTCCCTGGCCATCGGCAGTATAGGAAGGTCCTTTTGTGTTCATAGAATTAAAGAAAGACGAAGGCAAACGCGGAGCACTATCTTTATTGTGAAAAGTTCTACCACCTTTTGGAGAAAAATAATGCCCCGATCTAGATTTATGAAACGAGGGGGAAGCACTATCAGTAGCAGTTCTCGTAGAAGATGATGTGGGTTGAAACGAATTATTGAATTGCAGAGAATAAAGTTCATGCTTCATATACTGTTCGAATAATTGTTCAAAGTCTCTCATGGATTTAGGCATTCCAGCATAGAATAATTTCTCCCTAACACTGGGAGTAACACCCGAAGCAATTGCATGCAATATACTTTCTTCACCCACTGTAAGATCTAAAATGTTTACACTAGTACACACCCTCTTTACATAATCCTTAATACGTTCACGTGAAGCTTGGGGACGATAAAAGTTAGTAACCATAAGGTGATGCTGCACACAGTCAGAAATTATCTGCTGAACAACGTGCCTACATACAGGGTCCCAAGCGCTAGCTAAAGAACATGCTTCAGTAAAAATATCACTAAGAGGATTTCTCATCCTGGATCTCACTGCCAACATTAAACATTCGAAAGGAAAAATGTCCAACTCGTCCAATTCACTCAATTGGACTAAAAAGGTATACAGTTGGTCGGGCACTGTACCATTGCACATCGGAAGTTGATTCACATACATATCAATACGCTTCAATTGTACGTTTTATTCTAATTTGCTATGAGGGATTGAACCCGAACTCTCATTCATATGAGGTAGCGTTTGTCCGCCTATCATATGTTTACTAGTCCCACTATCACCTCCTGACACAAAATCGGTTTGAGTAACTTGTGACTTCGCCTCGGGTTTTGAACCCCATACCTTTCCGGAATGAGTAAGGTGCAAGTCCTTATCTTCTTCAGTTTCTCACATTATGAATTATTACAAATATTTGTTGGCAAAACAAATAAATCAAGTTTGTAAGACCTTAACAGAATATAACTGTCGTTTATAATTTTTGATTTTTTTTAAAAAATTAAATAACAGCACGTACCTGTATTCGTAAGTTCAAGGCTACACACCAGCAATCTACACCTGTTGTTTATAATCCAATTGATAACACGAAAGACAGACAGGTTTCTTTCATTCACTATCAAACAAATACAAGTAATAGCAGAGACTACATGCCCCCGAGCTACTTTGATTAAAGGCCAGAAAAAAACATACGAGAGTGAGTTGACGTAATCTATTATATGTAACCATTTCCTCTCTCCACCCCCACAACCCACCCAAGACAAAATTGAATAAATCCAAACATTTATTGGAAAGCAGGCTGTAAGGCCAGAGTGACAAAACAGCCACACATCTCGATGAGTTATTTAACTTTCCGAGAATCTAATTTAGTTTCTGGCCAAAATACATACATGAATTTTATATACTATAAAGGTTATACTGCTGGTTTTCAGAAATATTAAAAAAAGTCACTAAATTAACAATTGTACATATAATCTTTAATTATCAAAAATATTCAACAAAAAACTAAACGCAATTTAGTTTTGTGAACTCTAAGTTGTGGATATGTAATATTTTTAGTTTTGTTCAAAATTACCTTAACCACGAGGACACAATAGTCTTTCCTCTTTTTGTTACAATGACAAATAATTATAATTATTATGTATGAAAAATGTATGAACTAATACTCGTAAGATTCACATAAATATATATGTATATATTTAAACTTATCTGCAATACGTATATTACTGGCAAGAGTCGATTATACTGTCACAAATCTATAGATAATTGATGAGCTATAAAACATGAAGTTATATCACCAGGCAATTACGTCAACTGAAGCATCTGAGAATTTTTACATGGCGAGCCAGCAAACTCCCAGCATGCTCCAGTTGATAACAAATGAAAAATTAAATTCGTAAAACAAAACTACAATGCCGTGAAGTAAAAATAATAATCAAAGCAAGGGAACAATAACATAATAATAATAATAATAATAATAATAATAATAATAATAATAATAATAATAATAATAATAATAATAATTTATAAATGACTAGATTCTGAATACATTACAAGTTTAGCGTCATTTCAGCTTAACGTGATATTCGAGCAACCACCTGGGATTGAACCAATGCCAGAGGTGTGTACGTCACCCATTTAGCTTATTTTTGAAAATAATGTATGATAACGCATGAGAAACCTACCGAGGATTGAACCAGGGCCTTCCACGTTAGAAGCATGTGCGCTAATTACTAAAAAAAGAGTGCTTGGATATTTGGTTAAAAGTTTTACGCTATACAAATATTGTTTCGACAATTACATATGCGTAACGTTAATGTTTGATGAATCTCTTGAACTTGCAAACGCATCATTTTAAAGTCGAGGGAAAAATGCTTACGCGTACTTTGTCTCGTCTCAGCACTGTTGAAACATTCATTCATTTCATGCATTCTTTTTATCACTATAGAACGGTAGGTCAGTTACATGCTATGTAATGGTCTCGAGTTTTATTTCCAGTATGACAGCAATAAAACACATTTTAGTTACATAATTATTTAAAAAACTTTGATTTCTAGTACGTGTACTTTAATAAATGGGATTCTGAATGCACCCGCCAGGGAATCAAACTCAGGATCTTTACATGAATTACTTAGTTAAGAATTTATCATAAACATTATGCTTTCCTGTTTATCAGGCGATTAAGATTTTTCTTTTTTTCCTTCTTTGTAGTAAATTCACGCTGGTCAATTCCTTTTCCCCCTCACATATTTTATCGCAATTGTACCTGGTTGTTTGTTTTACTGTTCGTAATGAAATCACTCGTCATTATAGACGATTTAATATTGAGGGTAGAATGCTCGAAATTCAATTTAACGCACCACCGGTAGGAACCGATGTTATCCAATACGTACATAATAGTTTCCAAGAGATGTTGGACCATTTATTAGCCAATGTCGATGATGATGCGACGGTTGGTTTATCGGCAATACCGCCGCGCAACACCAATAAGCCATTTTTAATAAGTTTTCGCCAAGCCCGAAACCTGACACTGGAAACAATGTGGGCCTCGTTCGAAAGAGGTTTACAGAGTAACAATTCATTTCTCCTACACGAGCCATTTACCGTTCAGTTTCATCGTGTGGATATTCCACGTGGCTATGGTCGTGTGCAACAAGGAGTACTAGAGAATGAGGAGTTATTACGTAGCAAGTGAGTTATTGTACGCGTAAAAAATCAAGATTCAAGGTGTCTGGCGTACGCTCTTGTTATTGCTATTGGCCTGAAAAAATACAAGAATGTAGATATGAAACGACATAAGCAGTATAAACATCAATCGAAATTTGTTGTGGACCAAGAAGTCAAAGCGTGATGTGCAAATGCAGGAGTGAATTTGGATCATTGTGCCAGTTTAAATGAAATTCGACAATTCCAATCATACCTCAAAGAATATAAAATTACAGTGTATACTAGTTTCTCAGGCCATGACATGATGTACGAGGGACCCGACGATGAAAATCGCACTCCTATAAATTTTATTTGTTTGGCTGGACATTTTGACATCATCCAATCTTTAACTGCATGTTTTGCAACCAATTTCTACTGTGAAGCGTGGCATAAAAAGTATAGTAAACGTAATGAATATGTAAAAAATTGTCCTGTAACGTGCTCCAAATGCTCACAGAGACCTCTCTGCGTCAAGAATCAAACGCCGATATTGTGCAACGACTGCAATCGTGAAATTTACGGCGAAGAATGTTTTAACAATCATCGTAATATTGTATATCATCAAGGGGCACCTGTATGTAAAATCGTGAAGCAATGTACTAAATGTTACAGGGTATATTCTTTTGTGCGTACTGGAGAACGCATTCATGACTGTAATGAGATCTTTTGTAATGTTTGTAAGAAGATTGTTCCAGGATCGCATCAATGTTTCATGCTTCCCGATCGACAATGCTTGGAACCTGGAATTTTTTCAATCACGCACGCAAAGAAAGCCTTATTGATTTTCAACGATATAGAATTCATGCAGGACAAAAATATTGGCGATAATATGTTTGTACACGTTCCGAATTTATTGGTTGCACAAGTATGTTATGCATGTGTTGAAAACGATAATATCCAGCAGTCTTGCAGTACGTGTGGTCAGCGCCGCATATTTTCCAAGGAGACGATCCAGTTTGTGATTTTCTCCAGTAGTTGCGGAAGCGTCGTCCCAATATAAATAGGATTTTCTGTCTCGCTCATAATTCGAACGGACACGATGGACATTTTGTTCTAAAGACCATGGTAGAACAATGTCAATGGAGACCTGACGTCATATTAAATGGGACCAAAATACTGAGTTTAACCTTGAATAATCTGACCTTCATTGACTCTTTGAATTTCCTTCCTATGGCATTAAGCAAATTGCCGAAAGCGTTCAATTTACCCGCAACGAAAGACTACTTCTCGCATTTCTTCAGCACCAAAGAAAATCAATCGTATATTGGACCACTTCCAGAAACGAAATATTATGGCGGAAATGAAATGTCCATCGAAGACAGAAACAAGTTCATGCAGTGGTACAACGACCATCGTAATGACACGTTTGATTTCCAGAATGAAATTATCAACTATTGTATTCAAGATGTCAATGTACTGCGGCAAGCATGTGTTTCGTTTATGACGTCATTTGAAGCAAAAACCAAAGTGAATCCCTTCTTGGAGACGATAACGATTGCAAGTGCTTACAATTTAGTATTCCACCGGAATTTCCTCAAGCTCAATACCATTGGAATTCTACCGGCACATGGCTATCGATGGAGAAGTACCCAATCAATCGCTGCAATGCAATGGCTGGCCTAGATTGAAAAAACCAAAGGAACACAAAACTTATATGCGGCTCGACAAAAAGAAGTGTTTATTGCGGGATTCCATGTTCAGGGCTACTACCAAGATCCTGAGACGTTAGAGGAGCACGTCTACGAGTATGCCGGCTGTTTTTATCACGGCTGTAAAGTGTGTATTACTACAGGCCGTAATCAGCCCATCTACGGCAATCCAGAAGACACCATCGAATTCCGTTATGAACGAACGCAACGAAAAATGCAAGACTGCGTGAATTGGGCTACATTGTACATGAAATGTTGGAGTGCGAATTTAAACAATTCTTGAAACAAAATCCAGCAATTGCGACGTATCTCAAGAATCATTCGTACGTGAACCGCGGACCCTTAAATCCAAGAGATAGTTTTTTTGGCGGCAGGACCAATTGTGTGAAATTGTACCACCAAGTCGACGAGAAAGCAGGAGAAAAAATAAAATATTTCGATATTGTTTCGCTTTATCCGTACATAAATAAATGTGCTAAATACCCTGTAGGACATCCTAGAATTTATCTACAGGGTGATGAAAATAAACCACCAATAAATTAAGTTAACGGTTTGATCAAAATGACGATATTGCCAAGTCGGCATCTTTATCATGGTCTCCTACCATACTGATGTAACAAGAAACTACTGTTTCCACTCTGTGCTGCTTGTGCCGAAGAAATAAACCCAAACCCTACTGCAACCTGAACGCACAACGACCAGGAGCGATACCTCACCGGAACATGGGTATCATACGAAATACAAAAGGTAATAGAATTAGGATATCAACCGGTGGAAATCTTTGAAATTTGGGATTATGACATTGAACAATATGACCCCATGACGAAAACAGGTGCCTTATTCACGGAATACATCAATACGTTTTGAAATCGAAAATGGAAGCTTCTGGCTGGCCAAGTTTCTGTGTCACCGAAGAAGACAAAACAAAATTTATACAAACCGTCCTGGAGCGTAAAGGTTTTGCATTGGATCCGACCAAAATTGAAAATAATCCTGCACGAAGAAGTTTATCTAAGCTTTGTGTTAATTCATTATGGGGCAAGCTTTGACAGCGTACAAACTTTAGCCAGACCACAATTATTGATCGGCCGGACGAATTTTATGAAAAACTCACTTCCCCCGACATTGAACTCCGTCAAATTGTACCCATCAACGATACCATGTTGTATGCGTTCTGGCAGTACAATGAACATATGCCTGTTCAAAACCGAAACACCAATGTCGTTTTAGGAGCATTTACAACATGTCAGGCACGTCTGGAACTGTACAAGTACCTGGAAATGTTGCAGGAATGTGTTTTATATTTCGACACGGATTCTGTGATTTTTACGGAAAAGCCCGGGGAGCCAACTATTGAACCTTCCACGTACATGGGATGCTTATCGGATGAGATTGAGTCTTATGGACAAAGAGCGTACATCAAGACATTTGTCAGTAGAGGGCCGAAAAATTACACTTTAGAAATATACAATCCAGACACCAACGTCACCAGTTACATATGCAAAATTAAAGGATTTACCTTAAATTACAATGCAGGACAGCAATTAAATTTCAACACGCTAATAGAAATGATTACAAATCAATGCCGTGGACAAGTCACCATTACCATCCCACATAAAATATGCAGGACAAAAGACCTTACCATCGTCACTCGCAAAGAAGAACAAATGTACAGCATCCAGTACACCAAACGTCGATTTAAAGAACTCAATTCTTATGATACGGTTCCGTATGGGTATGTTAAAAACGGAAGTTCGAACTGGAAAAAGAAGATGAAGAAAAACTGTAAAAACCCAATGAGGCCGCCCTTGTAACATAGTCTTTTTCCTATTCATGTTTTCCTCCTTGACCACAAAGCAGTAACACCAAGAGAAATGCAATACCTAGAAGAGTTCATAAACCACAAACACCATTAGTGGAAGAAATACAGTCATCTCGTACCCGAAGAGGAAGATGAGTCTAAACAGAGAGTGTTGCACTTCCATCATTTATGATTGAGTTTTATTTCTCTCATCAATATTTACTCGTTTTTATTGTTTCAGGAAAAAAAGAAATTCATAAAGTAATCCATTGTTTCTTCTTTTTCTTTACAGGATACGTCTACAAGATTCGAAGATGATGACACGTCCAAAATATTCATTAACTAGATTCTGTATGTATTGTGTTAATGAAATTGTATGAGAAACGCACATATCTTTCGTTAAAATACAAAAAGTTGAAAAAAGAAATATGTTTTATTATTTCTTGAAACCTTGAACACTTGCTTTCAAATAATGGTAATCTTGGAAATTTGGTTTCAGATTCAAGGTGGAAAATATATCCAAGATTTGGTTAAATGATTAGTTTGAAAATATTTTGTTCGAAAAATTAAAGAATTTTTAGTGTTCAAAATTTGGTTTTTAATTTTTAGCTCGAAAAAAATTTGATTTGAAAATTTTTAGATGTGGTTTACATCTTTAGTTCGAGACTTGTTTTTAAAAGTTGGTTTAGTTCGAAAATTTTTTGAAATTTTTTTGGGTCCGAAAAACATTCTCAATTTTTTAGTTCGAAAAAATTTTGATTTGAAAATTTAGTTCGAAAGTTTTTAGTTTAAAATATTGTTTAGTTTGAAAACTTTTTGTTTGAAATTTTTTGTTTCAATTTTTTGGTTCGAAAATATTGTTGCAATTTTTTTAGTTCGAAAAAATTTTTGTTTTGAAATTTTTTTAGTTCGAATTTTTTTTCAATTTTTTAGTTCGAAGAATTTTGTTTAAAATTTCTTGCACTCTGCGGAACCGATTCTAAAAGAATCGGAGCAGTTTAGGTAAGAAAAATCTGACAACACTCTTTTCATTAAGGAAGCGCTTACTGAGTAATAAAACGGTGAGTGTTAAAAAAAATCGCTTAAACTCACAGCAATGTGTTATAAGAAATCTACAAGCAAGAAGGATGGGCCCCCTCTTTCACTATTGTTAAAATAAATGTATCCTTTCAGAAACATAGGTTACTAATTCAAGGACATGATCTCCATACGTAAATATATAAGGTAAGAACCATCTTACCCATAAAAGGAAACAATAATATTTAATGTAAACTTCAGTACAATATCATGATACCGGAAAGGGTTATTTAAGGAGGAGGTTGAACCCTCCATGGGAACTTTAAGGTACCGAAAAGGATAACCATAAAAAGGGAACAAAATTCGAAAATCCCGGTCTAGGGTGGATCGCCGTCATAGCACTCTGAATTTCTCGCATGGGCTGGGGGCTAAGATCGTGTGACTTCTATCAACAAATCAAAATTGAGGTACCAAAACATTCACCTTACCCGTCAAAGGAAACAAATGAGTGAGCGATTTCCCCACGTTGTACCATGTAATCTGTTCACCGTGTGGCGGGTCTAAAATAATGTGACTTCTATCAACCAATCAGAATCGAGGTACCAAAGTACTCATCAAAGAGGATACCCGAATTTAAAAAATCCCAAGGCTTAAGATCACGTGTCCTCTATCAACCAATAAGAATCAGGTATCAAATCACTCATCTTATCCGTAAAAGGAAACGAATTTTAAAAAATCCCAGAGCTTAAAATCACGTGACCTCTATCAACCAATCAGAATTAGGTATCAAAGCACTCATCTTACCCGTAAAGGGGAACGAATTTTTTAAAAAAATCCCAGAGACTAAGATCACGTAACCTCTATCAACCAATCAGCATCGTGGTACCAAAGCATCCATGTTACCACAAAAGGGAACGAATTTGAAATATCCCAGGGTCTAAGATCACGTGACATTTGTCAACCAATCAGAATCAGGTATCAAAACACTCATCTTACCCGTAAACGGGAACGAATTTCAAAAATCCCGGTCACGAAAGAGAATGAGGGATTTCCCCGCGGGGTGACTCATGACGTCATAACACATGACCTGGAAATTTGAATTTCCCGCGTGGGCGTGGCCTAAAACCACGTGACCTCTATCAGCCAATCAGAATCGAGAGAAATTTGCTGACTCGGCTAGCCATAGTGCGGGAAGTACTACTATTATAGCGGGATATATATATATATATATATATATATATATATATATATATATATATATATATATATATATATAGAAAGACATCATGCACTCCTTTGAGAAAGAGAAATATTGCGATGTTAACACTGAAGCATTATCTGATGCTGAAAGAGAAATATACGAATCATCGTCAGATGAAGAATGTGATATTGATGCAATAGAATCACCAGTGTTAGCAGTTTCACCAACCCCAGCGCTATCTCCAGTTGTATTACCAAGAACATCACGATTTTCGGGTTTAGATTGTTGTTGTAATAGTCAAAAAGTGGACAGTGAATGTATAAGAAAGGCTATTTAAAATGAGATTTTAACGATACATTAATATGCGACGGATGTAAAGAAGGATCTTATCATGATTTTGCTCATGATTGTATGAGTGTGGCCCCAAAGTCATTGCAAACCCGTGCTTGGAGTATTATAGCAAGTCCTAGTGTTGAAGGAAATGAGCTTTACCTGTATGCAAACACCCATATTATTGGAATATTAACAGGAGAAAAATTCTATGAAACATTTGGAATTATTAAGTGATACAGACTATCTCCCAGAATTACTGGACATTTTCATAAGAAAAGACGGTCGGAAATCGGACATTCCAGATATAGAAAATATATTCGAATAGTGCTAGTGTTTCATGTGTGATATGTAGTGGTGAAAACATTAATGTGAATTTCTATTAAAAACTATAAAAGTATACTTACGTAATAATAATTCAATTGAATGCATTGAATGCAAGTTAAATAATATCCATGTTTGTACTCATCTTTATAATACTGGAACATTTGCAGCGAAGTACATATCTCTTGATAACACTCTTAGTGAACTCTTTGAAGTGTTTGAACAAGAACATAGTGAAATCTCATTTATATGGTTTATGCGGAAAACTTGTGATTTTTTAAAAAATACAGAATTTGTTGGACAGATTATTCCGTTTTCCATTCAGCACACAAATGAAATTTCACCATGTGTAAATCAGTATATTATCGGTATTCAAGGTTTTAAAATGTCTGATAACGAATTTATCATTTTTGACTTTTCCTTAACTGCATGCGATGATCGAGGTAATTTACATTGCTTGGTAAAATCACCAATAGATTGTAATTTGTTATCACTAGGTTGTTAAAAACAAATTGACTGGTTAACATTAAATTTACACGGTTTGAAATGGAATAGCAAATCTGGGTATAGTGTATCATGCATACGGAACCTTGTATATCAATTACGTGCAAACAATTCAAAATTTTATTGAAAAGGTTTAGAGAAATCTCTTCGGATTAAAGTAATATTTGCATTACAAAATTTTATTGATTTAGAAACAAAACATTGTCGTTCATTAAATGAATTATGTGGAAAGACATTTAATGAATATTGTTTCTTTTCACACAAATATTATAAAGATATCAGGATGTGCATATCGTAATGTACAATAGTTGAATTATTAGTGGAAAAATGAAAGATCAACAGCATTAAGTAAAACATTATCAAGATTGTAATGCTTTTCTTGGGAACTGTAAATAAAATGCAGACATATACGTTTTTTAAAAAAAATATTGACAAATATAAAATGTTGTGTATATGACAATTTAAAAATTATAAATATATAATAAAAATAAAGAAATTAAAAATACCTATGTTTTCTTTTTTGAAAGAAATATTTTACATTTATAAACGATATTATCATTCTTTTTCAAATTTTTCTTGTTAAACGTTTTTAAACGCTTTTCATATGAATGAGTGCGAAAAATATGATGCAAAAAGAATAAAACAAAATATCCGCACAACGCAGGATCATCGTGTTTATATTGATGATTATTTGTAAAATATATTTCAGTATTTCTTGATAAAAAGCAAGACTGTCCATAGCAAGACTGTCAACGTAATATCCACGTTTCTTCTCATCGATGTACACTGCAACCCAATGCGATCCATTTGAATCAGATGTATCGAGAATAATCACAAGTGCAGCAGGAGTTTCAACAGTTACAGGAGGTCTATCAATGGGGTAACACTTGCACCAGTCACTTTATCAGCTAGTAACACTTTTAAAAACTGGTCACTCTACATGATAAAGATTATTATCAGGGGTCGACGGGGTTGGGAGGAAATGATTTTGAGCGGACTTGTAATTGCAGTTTCTTAACATTAAAGTTTCGAAACTCATACGAATTAAGATGTAATTTTCCGAAGATGAAACTAATAACCGCACCTTTAGGAACATTACCCAGGAAGAGATTATCAAGGTTGTAAGACTTTACTTGCGCAGGTGTAATATACGATCTTGTCTCCACTCTTGTCACAGGTAATTTAGCCGTCTCCGAAATCATTCGCGTATTTAATTGCATACCTAAAGCTGCAGCTACATCAATACGATGTACATGAAGAATAACTTCCTCAAGTGTAACTTTATAATATTATTTCAGGAGACAATAAGCAAAAATTATATTTACTGCGGTGTAATTTTAGACATAAACTTACTTTGTTGGAAAGCATACAACCTAACCTTACAATATCAGTATGAAGACGTCAATGCATTTCAAAAGACTGACTATTTTCTTTTACGGTATAGCACGTTTTTGAAAACCAGCGTTTGTATTATCTAGTTTATTAAAATGTTTTGCAGTATCTTTATGCCACATGGCATATACTAAATACGTTTCAGAAGCATCGTAAGAATAATTTACTAATGTTTCAATGTATCCACGATGAGGATAAGATCCTGATGAAGAACTAATTAATTTATCATTTAACGAAATATCAATTTGAATAAATAATGAATGTAGGAAATTATTTATTGGTGCAACGGTATCATCTTGAGTTAAAGTTGTACCATAAGGTTTTGTAATTTTATAATTTACGTAAAGATATAGATATGCAGGATGAATAAATTCCCCTGTTTCACCAGGAATAACAAATTCAATAGGTCCTTCTTAGGTTAATGTAGAAATAGAACGATAGTCAGCATTTGAAGTTGCTTCAATAGCTGTTTGCAGTGGCGTAAGAAGACGGGGAGGCAAGGGGGCATTGCCCCCCAAGTTGTGGAATAAGTTATTTGGGGCGCCGAAGGCGCCTAATGATTACTTTGCCTTTTTTAAAGCCGATTGAAGAACGAAAAGTTTATGTACAAAACCAGCGTTTTGTATGCACTGCCAAATCTTCGACAAAATATAGAGTGCTTTGTATTATTATAACTAATGGACACTTTTTCTGTTCATTTTGGTGTTGATTGTCTAAGGCACTTTTGATACAATATAATAAAGAAATAAAAATTACTTATATGAATAAAAAATAGATAGAATAAAAAATAAATAACATTGCACCAAGGGGCGCTGTAGATATATTAACTATTCCTTTTTGTCGCCCCTGATTGTATAGGGCGCCTTCGATATAACAAAAAAGTATATAATATTGCGCCAAGGGTGCTGTACATATATTAATTATTCCTTTTGTCGCCCCTGATTGTATAGGGGAACCGTTGACAGAAGAAACAAAGATCTCCTCAGCTATTGCGAAGGAAACAGACCACGAAAAGACTAGAACGCTCGCAGACATCCGCGAAAAATTACCAATTCAACACCGCAGAAGAGAAATTACAGGCAACCTATTGTGAATGTTTGGACGATATCATTTGCAAAATTAAGTGGATTCCATCAGCCAGGACTGAAGAAGTATAGTTCAAAAGAGTATGCAATTCTGGAAGGTAACTTTTCTCAAGACATTAGTGACATTTTAAAAGAATACTATGGCAATCCGGACCGACTACAACTATAGATGCAACAGTTGCTCACCCCTATTCCCACTTCAAAAAATCTGAGAGACCTGCTTGAGAACTTCATAAAACTCTCTAAAGTAACAAGAGTTGTTTCCTGAAGTGTTGAAAGTTCTTCGTCTCCTGTTTGTCATTCCGGCAACATCTGCAACTGCCGAGAGAAGTTTCTAAATGTTGCGGCGTCTAAAAACTTGTCTGAGGTCCACAATGACTCAGACAAGACTGAACCATTTTGCAGTTCTTAGTGCATACCCATCCCAGACAGGCT
>NW_027657881.1:0-17681 GCF_964235325.1 Thermobia domestica
GTTCTTTCGGGGGAGTTGAGGAATCCACATCGCAGTCCACACTCTCCCCTAATGAGGGCTGCGGTATGCATTTCCCAAACTATTCCCGTTCGTTTCCGGTGGCTGAGCCATCGTAGGTACGAATGTCGTATATTGCAGAGGTCATCCAGTGGACATCGCCATGTTCACTCCCGGGGAAGAAGTGGACGTGGGAGCCGCCACTCCCCCTCCAGGAAGTAAATTCGGCGCGTATCCCGGATAGGCTTGCGCTCCTGCTGAGTTCATCGCGTTTGGCGCGCACGTCTGAGATGTACCCCGCGGATACCCGTAACTCATCGCTGCGGGATGGTAGCGTTGGTTGTACCCATACGGAGCATTCCGATTTCCATTACCATCTCTTACCCAATTCGGTCTTCCTTGATTGGGCCAAGGTCTTCGAGACTGAAAGTTCCTTCTTCGACCCCTGTTTCCAGAAATCGGTCATCTCCTCCTTTGCCATTGGAATTTCCTTCCTTCCTCTTGCCTTCGTCTTCCTCCGTCTGAGACGAAGTATCTTTGGTGGTTTGTTTTCCTGACTTTTCGGCCTTTTTGACGACTTTCGCCTGACGCACCTGAAAGCGTCTAAACTTCTTGTCAGTGACCGGTTCACTCGGCTCCGGATGTCCCTCTATCTCGGCTATTTTGACCATAAGGTGTTGAATGTTTTTCGGCTCAACAGCCCTCAACAACTTGGCATCACCCGCTGGTAGACAGTCCAAGACAATCTCAATGAGTTCAGTTTCATCCGGGTGCTGTGCCACCGCATAATATTCTGCTACAATTTTCCATGCAAAGTCCGTCAATCGGTTGTACTTCGTTCGATCATACTTCATTCCTTGAATGAACTTCTTTTGCAACCTTTCCATCCTGGCCGAAAAATAGTGTTCCCGAAATAGACGTACAAAGTCCGCATAACTATGGATATCTTGACACACAGTCTGAAACCACGTCTTGGCCCCAGCTGTTAAGCAACAAGGTACCAAGGTTAGACGTTCGTGTTCTGATGCCGAAATTACCTTAAAAGTTTGTTCTAAATTTTCTAAGAATGATCTAGCCAAACCGTATTCACCAGAGAATGTAGGTAAATGATTTAATTCAGAAAGTCTTAAATTTAAAGTTCGCTTACCAAAGCCTTCTTCGCTTCTACTGGGGTTCACGGGAGAATTGTGGCCAACGACGGGGCTCTTTGCACCCGAGTGATTTGGACCGAAAATAGAATAGTGTTGGTAATTTTGTCCAGAAGTTAAGTTGTCTGGCATTGATACCACCGCGTGACCACACATTCCCTCCTGAACTCCAGCACACGAAGGAGTCATGTCTGCTACATTACTAGAGGACACCACATGGTTCAACCGACAACTAGTATTGGAAGATCCTGACACCTGAGGTGAAACTAACAATGGATTCGACCTCCTGGACAACGCCTGACAACCTATTGTCTCAACACAGGATGTACGCAACTAGCTTGACTTCCACGTATGTGAGGATAATTCAAAGGGAAGGACATTTGTGCCGTGAATGTTGGTCGGCTGACAGACAGAGACAGTCACCGTGGGAATAGTACGAGTCTCCCCAACTGAAGAGACCGGTACATCCACGTGGATGTCTGACTCGGTCCCGTCAGACTCGATTCCATCACCGACAACAAAGTCTCGCGATCGTTTACGTCCACACCGTTTGTCTTTTCTTTGGTTTTGTTTCTCTTCCAACGTCTGAATCCTGGCTCCAAGTGCCTGACACGACCTTTGGGTACTTAGTTCGAGATGTGAGAACTCCTTAGTCAAGTCATCACATCGTCGATTCTGCGCCTCAACCGATAACCGGAGACCTTCCTCAACGGCATCTACCCGCGCGTCTATTTTAGTCTGATAGTTCCCAACAGAGGTATATAGATCGCGAACTTCCGACCTAACAGCCTCTACGTCTTCGTTTACATGTGCTACCTTTTCATTAATCATTTGCAACATTTCGAACTTTACATTATCAAATTTTTCATTCATATCCTGAAATTTACGTTCAACCTGATTACTCATGGCCTGAAAGTTACTATTAATATCCTGGAATTTACTATCGACCTTTTCAAACTTTTCGTTCAGTGTTACAGTTAAAGTTTGACTAAAACTTTCCATCATGACTGCAAAGTCAGTTAATTGCACATTTGAACCGGAAGCTACGTTTCCTCGACTTCCTTCCTCCTTGTCAGAATCGTTCGGGCTACCCCGCGTTACACGTTCACCTTCCTCACTATCGGTTTCCGATTATTTCGGAAGTGGCAACACTGTCGCCTGTTTCGCCAGTCAAGGCTTACATAGCCACGGCTCACTACTCTTGTCTAATTCCTGAACTTGTTCCTCGGACAAACCATAACATCGGGCATGTACCCATCTAAAACAACTGTCACAATATACACTGAAACCTGCAATTTCGTCACTACAGCATATATATTCGTTCGGATGACGAGATTCGTTACTCGATCTGCTACCCACAGACATTTTCACTTTCATTACGTTTGTTTCCCACAACATCACGCACATACAGATCCAGAAGTGACCATGATTCATTCAATGCAGCGATTGTCATAATGATCCCCATTACAAATACTCTGCTGTGATTGTCTGTTTTCCTTAGCGCTCGCGTAGGATTGAAACAACAGAAATCCTGGTTAAAGGTCGCCAATTTTACAAATAAAAAAAAATAACTGAAATAAATAAATAAAGTTAATTTAATGTGTTGTGTATGATGTTCCCTTTCCTTGAGATTACATGCTATGTTGAATGTATCACTGACTAGTGACACCGAACCTACTGGGCCCGCATGGGCTCGTCATCAACAGTCACTGACACACTCACCAAGCCAATCATCTACGGAAAATAGAACTCAAATCTGGCCCGAAATATAAAGCTTCCAAACTCTCTTCCATCTCGACTCACAGTCCGATATCCAGGCCTGCAGTTCGTCATCCGCATCCCATCCGGAAATAGGTTGTGAACCACGACTACAGACACAGGACACCGATCTACGAGTGGAGCTGGCAATGAGCACAGTGAAGATCTTGATGTTGTCTGTAAAAGCCCTATCTGAATTTTAAAAAAAAAAATCTCGAAAACAGAATTTTGCAACAAAAAAAAAAAATCCAAACTGAGATTTTGATTTAAACGGATGAAATGAGAAAATTTCTACAGATTCGGTTGTTTTCAACCCCGGTCACCCTAAGGAAAGTCTCTTCCCTGGATTCACAGCTATTTCATCTCCCCAGTAAACTTATTATGTACGTACTGCTCTTTGCTTTGATCATGCTTCGCATGCATACCAAAACATCAACTCTATTTTCTACTACTTCTTAAAACTACAAGATCATTATATTCTGTATTCGAAAAGAAAGATGTTTTCACGGCTAGTAAGTTTTATTCGAAAATCTTCGTGAAAGTAGTGTTGGACAAAATATTTGATAACAGAAAAATCTTTACACTGAACTGACATACCCATCTAAGAAAATAATATGATCAATTTCGATATCTTTCAGAGCCAAAACATTATTTACTTTTGCACATATATTCCCAAAATATTCATATTCAATTAATATTCTTCATTTGATATTCTTGACTTTCAGAACATTTACATTGAATCGACACGCAAAAACAAATGAAAAGACACAATATAAATAAATTACACTATTGAAAATAATACTTCACTGCATTATGCTGTGGTTAGCTACTTTCATTTTTCTTTATTTATTCTTTGGTGCTTAAACTTCTCCGTGCATGGAGATTGTGGCCGGCATAGAGGATTTACGCTCTTCGCAACCTCTCTTACAGCTCGGACCCACTAGACAATCTAGCACAGGTAAACACTCACTTACATAATGCTATAACTTAAACCTAAATCCCTATTCTAACTACACTAACTTAACCTAAACAAGAATATATAAAAAAAATCACACATATATTTCATGAAGCACCATCCTTATTTTATATTTATATTTTGTCTTCGTTTCGCTACCACATTCAGACCGAAGACGCAGTGGTTACTTGCATTAGTGTCGCTCTGAAATTTCTAAGTTTCTTAGTAAAGAAGGTAAAGGTATTTATCAGAAATTATATAAAAAAACTGAAATTTCTAAGACTTGATGGGTATCAGCTTAAAATGTTACGAAGGTTTAGCCTATTGTCGAAAGTTTTCAGTTATCGGTACGCAAACTTCATGTACCCTTGCACTTAGCTGTAGCCGTGACTTTAACACTTACTTCCAAAATCAACGTTTAGAATTATTTTGTTTCAAAACCAAAGAAACATGTCAAAATAAACAAAATTTAATTTCGAGCAGTGTTACAGAAAGAAAAAAAAAGAATGAATAATTTCAAGATTTCAGGGAATCTAAACATCTTTTCTTAACTGGGGGAAAATGTGTGTGTGGTACACACATTTTCTTGAGGTTACAACAATCGCTCTGCGCTGAGATAATCTAGCTTTCTTCTCCCCCCCCCCCTCATTGAATGAAATCACGACGTCACATTGACCGAATCTGCATGTGTGCGGCGTTGAGGGAAACTTTATGCACTTAACTCATCATGTTAGGAATTTCACACATGCACCAGAAAATATAATCACACATGCTTGTTTTCTGGAGACAAGGAATTTTGAAGATGCCAAATACCTGGATTGGAATTTCACTTGCACTGGTTCCTTCTTACGTGAGTTTCATTCCTCTGACAGAGACAAAACGGATATATTAAAAAAAAAAAGTTTTCCTGATGAATCACTCCACTAGAGTCTCCTGGGAGACTCTCAACTTGTGGTCCCAAAAATAATTTCGGATACGAACTACTGTAGCACCGATCCAAAAGCCATTGAGCGTCACTCAACTTCTTCTTCTTCTTTGCCCGCACAACGACTCAATCTTTACTCTCCGTCACCGTCTCCTCCCGCTTCTCCTACGTTCTCTCGCTGACCGAGAACGTAATATTTGCCAGTGAGCTAATTCCGTAACAATAAGCATATCCCATACTAGTATCCTTTAGGCAAGACGAAAATCACTTCACAGTTTAGAATATTACTGGTTTAATAATTTTGTTAAAACACCAAACACCGCACGTTTGTCTCTGCTGACAACTTCTAACACTAGCCAAAATGAAGAATTTATCACAGTTTTAAAGTAACAACAAATTATTCCACAATTTCTACAGACGCCAAACACTGCACGTCTGTCTCCTGAAATGGCTGACGCCGTAAGACAAAGAATTGCATGAAGATGATCCCTAATTGGAAGATAATCATGACGTAACTATCGGATGATAGGCTTCTGTGCGAAGATCAAAGAAAACCGAAATCTCAGCCGCAGCTGTGATTGTGGATTATCCAATCAAATAATTTACTTCGAAAACAAAGAGATGCACCAAGAAGAAATTATGGCTGACTTTCTTAATTTGGAATTTTGAAGAAGATTTTACGAAATAAAATTTTTAGCTTTCTTGTGAGGATTCCCTATGCCGAAATATGAATAAAAATAAACTGAGAATCATTAAAAAGGCTGGAATATACACTTATTTGTCTAAAATAATGATATATTCTTGGATAAATACGTAAAATATACAAAATATAATTAATAATCATGTAATCTTCATGTAATATTCATTGAAACGATTTACTTTACTAAAATTACACAAAATTTTCGACCTACGTTTTTTTCCTACTATAAAATAAAACAGTTTTCTTACATTCTAAATAAAATTAAAATTTCCCTTCCAATATACAAGGTGCTCAAAAGCACCGGGCCATGTTACGTTATGTTGAGCATAAGGTAACAAGTTGGTCGAATATCCGTTCCGCTTCTTCGTAAAAACTGTCTTTTATATCGTCATCTTTATCTTCAGTTGGGGCATATACATTTAAAACAGTAATATCACACCACCGTCCCTTAAGAGTAATAAAAGAAAGTCTGTCAGTAACAAATTCAACCCGTTTAATTGCTGGTAATATACGTTTATGAACGAAAAACCCTGTTCCTAAGGGTTGAACAACAACTTGAAAATTCCTTTCCTTTCAGAAGACAATCTTCCTTAACTTGTCTCCCTTTTGATCAAATTTAGTATATTATAATGTAGAAAATGCGTTAGTTTCAGATACAAGGACTATCTAATCCTAGCTACCGCCCTCTTTTTTAGGTTAAAGCTGTTCAAAGATGTGTTAAGTTTTGAAAGTATACCCATATTTTGTGTATATATGTAGATTTACTTTGTGTAACAATAATATGTATTTATATGTGTAGTTATAGACTGTGAGTAGACGTAATATATATGTGCGAGAATGTTTGATAGTTTATCTAAGGACAATGTATTGCTGAATTTTCAATTATCCATCTCTTCCGGATTAACCTAATGAGCAATCCACATATAAATTAGATCCCTCGTGATTCCGCATATTTATTTTGTAACATAGAATGTGTAGTTCGTCTTCAAAAGTACACAACGCATTTTTCAGTGCAAATATTATTTCTCATTAGACAGCGCCATCCAACGCGTGAAAACAATTACATTTCGCGAATCATTTGTTGAGAATAGATTAGTGAGTTCGGCAAAATTAAAATTTGTAGCTTTTTGATTTCTTTTAAAATTCTATAATCCCTATGATTTTGGTAAGTAACTAAATTTAAAAAGATACATTATCAAGTGTACACACCAAAAGTGCCATCTGGTTTTGATGTTGAACAACTAAACGGTACTAAAAGAAAAATGAACTTTGCATTGCGTCTTAACTATAATCGGTTATTAAGAAAAGAACACTACTTCCGGAGTCGGAGACCAGGAATTGTTAATATTTCATAAATTTAAACTTTTTTCCTTTCTTTTGCAAATACTCTACTGCTTGATTTTCGGAACATTTGTAAACGAGTACGTATTGAAACATGAATCGTTTCATACAGCAATGTACACTTATGTCCAAAATTATTGTCGCATATGTATAAATATGTTGTTGTAGGAATATAATTTGATAACGAATTCCCCAGTATTTCTTATAATGTTGGTATGTGTATAATGGGCAAAATTATGTGTGTGGCAAATTTCAAGTCAAAAGACCAGTAAGATCAGTAAGAACAAGTAAAACGAAAATAAAACTTTCTAATTTCTAACTTTCGTATTTATAATTCTTTTCCTATGAAATTTCTCACAAATATATATTTCCCGATTATATATATAGTATCACTATTTAAAGTACCCTGCATAGTCATTATTAAACTATGTTCTTACAAGAAGAGAGTTATAGGTATGCGACAATCATTTTGGACATGAGTGTACATATCAGAAGAGAAGTTAGTATAATTGTAAATGTGAGTGTAAACAAACAAGTAAGCTACTAGTGCCTATCTACCGCATTAAGACTAGGTAATTAGTTCGCGAAGCTGATAAAGGAGTATCATTCAGAGAATAACATTTAGCTAGAAGTGTAAATCAGTAAATAATACTAAAAATTTTGTTTGTGTATACACTTTAATAAGCTGCAAATTGTAGAAATAGGGTGTCGTTTGTATTTGAAGAAGTGAATTTTGGAGCGTGCGAATCTTTCCGTGTAGTGGTCAGTGCTTGAGAAATTTTTATTTAAGTTTATAACCCCTACTTCATTATTCTTATTGGATATGCGAATATGGGTTATAACAAGTAATTTATACAAGTATTTATGAGTACTTGTTTATAGTGGCAATATAGATTTGAGGGGGCGCGGTGACTCAGTGGTAGAGCGGGTGCTCCGGTGCTTGGGTTCTCTGGGTCGATCCCAGATTGCGCCGTGTGGGCTTTGTAGTGGACAAACACTGTGTTCGTGGGTTTTCTCGGGGTTCTCCCGTTTCCTCCCATTTTCTTCATTCCACCATTTCACTCATCTCTCATTATCACCGTCTCCTTTAGCTTAACCTTCATCGTGGAACGTAAAACTTCAAGATTTCATTTCATTTCAATATAGATTTGAATCAGGGGTGTACGCAGGGGATGGGTCCTGGGGTCCGGACCCCACCCCCGAAATCCAGACTTTTTTGTAAATGTAGTCTACTTTTAGGGGCGTTTTTTAGAAATGTTCATATAATTGGGCCTCAAATTGTATCTGGACCCCCCGAAACGCTTTAGACCCCTCCCGAAATAAATTTCTGCGTACGTCCCTGATTTGAATGTATAAGATATAACTACTTAAGGCAGTTTTGGACATTTTAATAATTGGGTGTCTTGAGGATGTACTTCCTATGATATGAAAAAAGAATAAATAAATATAAATAAGTAATTATAGATTAAATATGAATACCTCGTCGAATGATAACACACCTCATAGTATATGTTAGCCTAATTTATTCTCTTTTTGCCACTGGTTAGGGTCGTGATTTAAATATAGTTGTATGAATGTGGGCGCATGATAGCGATTATGTCAAGCAGTGGCTCCGGCATCTAGAGTTCATACGGAAGCGAATGTTGCATACATAATTGGTTATAGTTACACTTTGTAACTTGTCTTTATTATCGTAATTATTTAAAACTGAGATGAAAGCATCGCGAGTACAATAAATTGGTCGAATAGTGAAGTGAATAGTGTTGCTGTGAACGATTAGTATTTCATATCTTTTTATAATTTTTTTTTTCATTTACGCATATTAGTGACCTGATATATGAACGTTTGTATGCATTGACAATATACTTGGCATGACGATATGGGTAGTGTTTGTTTACTAAATATTTCTGTACATCTTTAGAGAAATTACAGAACGTTATAACCAATTAGTGAATTGTTGTGCAGTTAAAGTAGACGTGCACCCTTAACATTTGACTCTCATTTGCGCTCGGTCATTGTTTACTTTTGAGCAGTGTTTCCTAAATGGTTTAAAGTTAATCACTGTTTACATACGTCATAGGACAGATGAAGGCGAATAATATATTATGTTTACTACGGGATAATTTTTATTTTTACCGTACGAGATGCCCCTACTATTTCTAGTATTCTTAGTGTTTCTAATTGTGAAATTATTTAGAATCAGGCGTCTAAGGTTCACTCCCTTGTGGGATTGGTAACACTAGCAAAGTTTCGGCCCAAAAACAACTTGCTAGTACAAAATTATTTTTCATTTATTTTATTTAAATTTTGATTATCCCCGATTTGGATATTCTTTACTTTCTGACTTTTAACCTAGTTTCCTCTATATCTCAACCTGAACTCTTCTCCTTAGCTATTCCGAGGGGTCGCATTTTTTTTGTTGTTGTATTATATTTCTAAATTAAGAGACCACACCATCCTTCCGGTAAACCCGGCTGTAATCTGAGCAATTTGGTACCGGAGATAGTTAATAGTCAATCATTCCACAAGTCTTATTCCTTGTGAAGTGGTTGCCTACAAGGAACGGACTCGTACTTTGGCGCTGAGAGACATTTTAGGCCACATATTTAGTAGGCCACCTGTTTCGGCATAGTAAGATATATGTTTGGATTTGAAGTCGACGATTTGTCGCATTTTTTTAAAATTCGACTACCTTTCTTGTAGTATCTAGTATTCTATCTTAACTTCTTCTGTACTCTTCTGTTCTTTTCTTCTAGCTGTTCGACTATTCCTTCCCTAAGATTTTATTTTTTGTAACCTGCCCCGTTTAACTTGACAATTTACATAATCACTTTGTATAAGTGATTCATATCTAGAGATATTATCTGGATATTCGTTTTGATTTGCACGAGATGGTGTGAGTTATAATTTGTAGGGTTACATACCTTAGTCGTATGCGGAGAGACACATTACTATTGTCAGCTTTGATCTGCCGCGGTCGTGAACGATTGTCCGGTGCATGATTTATTTATGTTTTCATTCTCTCGACAGTCAAATAACTGAAATATTTTACAGGTTTTTTAACCTTGTAATATCAATACGAAATTTTTCGGGTCCCACTAACCATTGTGATCATTGCATTCAATTTTGGTTCAATACCGCGCTAGAGATAAATCTTTATTGATCATGTTCCGAGGGACCACGAATTTATTGATAAATTCTTTTAAACTTCTGTCATTATCTATTGTAAACTGCAAAATTTTCAGTATTGGTAACAAATTAACTATCTATTCATTATTATACTGCAAAGTGTATAAATACTTCGCGGTCATGCCTCCCTACTACTCTTGTTAATGAAAATTCTGAATCATTAAGGGTCAATTAAGGCGTGAACTTGTTTTTGGTGTGGCTACTCATTTTTAAGTTTTCTAGTTTCCTTTTCTTTTGTACCTGATGTGTTTAAGCAACCTTGAAATTATATAGAACGGGGTAATTAACTGCGAATTGTATAAGATGATTAAATATATGTATATTTAAATATAAATATGTGATAGATGTACGTTTTATTATGAATATTATTATGAATAGGTACAATGTTGAGATTCGTCGTTTCGAGGCGATGAGGGGTTTCATTACTTTCCCCTTTGGTTGCAGTATGGTTGATGCGTTCTATAGTTTTCGTAAATTCGACAAATATAAAATTTTGAATGTGTAGACCATACCGTCTTTGTAAATGAGAGTTTTTTTCTTGTGATGTAATTTGACCTATATATGTGTCGTATTACTAATTGCATGTTAGGTATTGTAAGAGGCAAGTTATCGCGACTCATGGTTAACTTTCTATGTAATCTGAAATCTTTGTGAAATCTAAACTCTCTGATATAATTACATCTTTATTTCTTTTCCGTGACTTATGAATCTCCAAAATCACATAGTGTCATTCATCCAAACGAACTTATCGTGATTACTCAGTAACTTTGACGAGTAATTTTTAACAACATAGTTTAAAGGTTTTCTGTAACAAACCCGCCTAAGGCGTTCCGCATAGTAAAAAGTCTTCACAGCTCTTCGTGCTCTAAATTATATTAAAATTAACTTTGATCTTTCGAAATTCTCAACGTACCTCGACTTTGACTATATGCCCAAATAAGTAACGAAAACAAACTAAATCTGTTTAGAACCTACCGGTATTTGTGAAAACTAAGTAGCTTTAAGGACTAATATAATATATTTCAACGACTATATATACGTCATATGGATTAGTTACGAGATAACTAAATTATTATAGTATGTGTACTTTGAAAGAAGATACAGCAAGCATGAACACCTGATGGCTGAAACCACAGAAACGCTAAATAAGTGATATCTAAGTCCAGGATTTTTATGTATAAAAAACTTTATCAAGTATTTTTTATTTTTAGCACATAAGAAATAAATATTTCAAAAAATTAAAAATATTTAACAAAAATAACAAGGAAAAGCATGGGAAAACGCCCAACATAAAAAATAATGGTATTCACAAATAGCTCCCATTCATCAGATGAAATTCCATGGGAATTGTAGTGAATAACTAACGTCTTTTCGAAATTGTCCATGCTAAAGTCATGCTTATTGTGCACGGAATAATGCCTTATATTGAGAAGAGGAATGTTCTACATCGCACGACGTTAACCTCGCGTCTTTGAACAGGGGTATATCACAAATATTCACACCATCAACTTCACTAGAGTTTTGGCCTTTCAATACTTAAGATATTTTACATACGGTTTTATAGCCAATGTTTTTCTCAAACAAATCCTTAAATTTATTTCTTACGATTTCATTTTTCGAAGCAGAAAGAATATTCAGCTTTCTTTCAATGTACTGTACTTCTTCAACCGAAGTACTCAGTAAATCTCCTGTAGTTTCTAGTTTCTTTATAGAGTGAGTCACGAAACTGAAATTGGCAGATATGAAAGCCAAGTTACATTTTAAGCCACTGTCACTAAATTTTGAACAATTTTAACGGATGAAGCATCGGCTGGGTTTAGTTTAGTTACCACAGATATAAACTTCAAAACTCTCCGCATAATATACTACTGAAGCCAGATTCCCCACCGCGTGATTACGGGTGTTGGAGAAACATCGGTATTTGTTTCTTTGAAAAGTTCAATTCTAGTTGGCGATTTTACGAAGTTTTTTTTTTTTTTTTTCATTTGACACCAACTTGTCCACTTTACGATAAAAGGTTCGGATTTTTTCACACAATCGATGCAAGACGTGTACGACACATATTACACGAATCATATTAGGGTAGCATACAGAAAAAGCTTCACCACCTTTCCTCATATAAGGAGTACCATCAGTCATTGTCACATTTCATACCATTCGGCCACAAAATATGCAAACATTCATTGAACAGCCTGTCAGTTGTCACGTGATTCATAACTGAAAGTTCTTTAGAGGTTAGCAAGAAATATTTAAAAAATTATTTCATCATTTTTCACTACACGGTACACCTACTATACAGAAACATTTCCCAGTTTTCTAACACTAACAGAATCACTAGTTTCGTCAATGTTCACCCATTTTTTCGTTTTCACATACAAACCTAATATGTGTTAATGTTTCTTCATAGCATTTACGTAGATAGTTTTTCCAAAGCGTTGACGCATCTGGAGAACTTAAGTTTGTATATTTGGTAAGAAAAGTTCGGAGCTTAGCATTGTTTACTTTATACACGGATATGCCAGCATAAACGAACGCTTTACATAAATCTAAATAGTACTGTGTGTTTGTTGTGATGCTTTAAGATGAGGATGCAGTAGATCTTGACGCGATGAAATACTTGACGCAGCAGTAATATGTTTACTACCAGACAAATGTTGCACTACCTTTGAACGTTGATCTGCACTTACACGTTTTGAACACGGTTGACAAAATAAGATTTTACCGTCGGTGGTAAAAGTGTTTTTAAATTCCAGTACGCAATTTTCTAAAGGTTCACGTACACTTTGGGCATTATTAATTTACAGATCCAATAATATAAACTTCACCACTGTATACTAACGTATGTCATAATATTCCATGTATCTAATATAATCAAGTTGACATTTCTCACCATCTGGGATGGGCCTAGGTAACTTCAACTGTTGCATTTACCTGGATCTAGGTCAGAGTTGTATGGGTAAATATCTGTATTGCAATAAATCAGTTCATACTCAGTTCTTAGATTATAGAACGGGAAAATAAAGACCCTCTTTACTTATTTAATTGTCTTTAGTATTTTTTTATAATTATTCTGTATTTCTTCGTCTCTACCTCTTCTTTTCCTTTCTCTTCTATCTTCTGTCTTCACCATAGACCATTCAATAGATTTTTTCTGTAACATTTCCCTCTTGTCTTCTACTATCTCCGACATAATATATTTCCGTCAGAGGACCTTCCTAACCCTCTTTCTTCCTTCTATTCTTCTTCTTCCTCTTCTTCTTCTGCTTCCTTTACCTTCCCCAGGACTCCCCTATATTTCTCTTTCAGTCTTTTTCTATTTTAATTAAAACTGAAGGAAAGTCGTGACTGGGAGTTGTCGACATATGCGCGGTCAATAAGTTTAATTTGTTTTATCTTCGGAAGTCTGATATTGTACAGCCATTAAAGAAATACATACAAATATTAAATTTAGCAGTCGACTTACTTCATTTATTAAACTAACATACCCGATGGTTGAGTATTCAGAAGTTTTAAATTGGCGACCACTTGGCCGTTGTCTTGTTACTTACCTTCCCCTTTTTGTTTGAAAGATAAGACAAAAGTATAGACCAACCTGGGTGCACAAATGCTTCCTTTCGAAGTTACAGGCTGCCGAAAACATGAAAAAAATGAACTTTAAAGGTCCATACCTTCAAAACTATGGAACCTACCGCAGTCAGGTCAAAACTTCACTTAGGAACTATTAAGTGCCCTATCCACAAATCCATGTTTCAGAATCCTACGGCACTTCCGCAACAGTTTTTATAGAGGTAGTTGCTGAGTACTTCAAATTATATGCCCGTAGCCAAACTTACGACGTAGCACGATGGACGAAAATTTAATAATTTAGCATTAACTCACCTTATACAAATCTGTTTTTGATTAATGACGACAATTTTCTGATATTGTTTCATAATCCTCTTTTTCTCCTGTTTCGTTTACTTTTAAGATATTAATGTGAGTAAAACGGTAATATCTAGAAAGACCGGATGAACTTCTTATAAGTAATATCATCATCTTTTATTACAATAGAGAGCAAAATCATAAATTTCACGACAAATACATCTCTTAAACATTTGACAATAGTCCACCGTTCGATGAACTTATTATCAAATCAAACCACCCAATGAGGAAGCAGAATATTTATTTGAATCAGCCAATGAAAGTGAAGAATGAAACATGAAGGCAAGAAGAGATAGTTTGCAAACGAGTTAAAAGAAATAACAACATAACGCCACTCTGGGAACTTCTTCTCTACGAACTTAATACCAAAGAATCTGCAAGAAATGCAGAAGGCAAAACAATCTAGATCATCTAGACACTATTCCTCTTCTTTTGAGAGTGCTAAAATACCATATTTTATGTTATATTCTTCCGTGTACGCTTTAACAATTTACTATACTTAAAAGTAGAGATGGCAAAACGAGATGGATTTTTCGGAACGGATGTTTTTTTCGCATAAAGTCTACCTTGGGGGGGGAGGGAGCATACACTATTGCTCTTTTTAAAAACTTTTTTATAGTTATGTTTTTCAAGTACCACAGTCTTTGTTTTCTTGTAGTAAATTCTAATATTAGAGAAATACCTTTAAAACATTACTTATGAGTTCGTTGTTCAGTCCGGGGCTATCTTTATTGAATTTCAAACTTACATTTCATTGGTGTCCAGCAAGTGCAAGTTATGCAACCAAACCAACCACAATGGTCATGTTGGTTACCCAACTTCCTTCCAAAGTGCCTGAAAGTTATGCATTTTGCTATGTGCTTTACTGGTTGCCTAAGCACAAACTGGTAAACAAGGAAAAGGTATCACAAACCAAGAAACAGATGCAAACTTTTTTTTGTGTTGATATAAAATTTGGATTACATATTGTTCTGCGCTCGCGAAACACAATATTGTGAGTTTCAAGTGTTCCATTAAAACCTAATATAAATTCAGTTTACAAAATTAAAGCCAAAACGACCTCTTTAGGTATAATGTTAGTTTAACTGTTTTAAAAATATATTATTTACAGAGTGTATTCTTTCTGTAGTGTTATGTCGTGTCAATATGTTTGAAACAGGAAACTTGCGCATGACGTATTAACCTTTTCGTGCTTGAATTTTAAGGGCCTCAATACATGTTATGTATATACCCAGCAGAAAATAAGGGGTTGAAACAACTGAAATTGCCTACCACCACAACGAGTTACATGTGTGTTACTTCAATACGAAGGATATTGCCTTCTGAGCATATCAGAAATAACTAGTAACTGGCAGGATGAATCTTTATTAGTTTTTATTGTTTTATATAAGCAATGCTTTACGCAGTATATCTGACATTTATACTAAGTAACAAATAACGTACTGTATTTTCTGCACTCACCACGAAAATAGTTTTGTAAGACAATGAATTGTCTGATATTTGCATGAGTAGAAGTGCTGCAATCTGTTGTTCTTATGTGCTAGGAACTTAGTGCAATACTATGTTGTTCGTTACTTTTTAATGCAATAACATCAAGTAACAAACGACGTATTTTTGCACTAAAAAGTAACGAACAACGTATTATTCCACGGAATTCCTAGTACATAAGAACAACAGATGGCAACACTGCTACTCATGTAAATGTTATCGAACAACTCATAGGCCTACAAAACTATTTTCGTGACCGATTACAGAAAACATAGTAGTGTTTCATCTTTCGTTACTTATTACTTGATACGCACAGTCCACACTAAGAAAAATCCGTTATCAGGACATCAGTATATTGTACAAATATACGGTATCTTTATGTTTATTACGGCAATTAGTACGGAACATATGTTATTCATATCCTACATATATACTGCTTTTAGATGTTATATCATGTCTTTGCATGATGTCTGACAGCTAACGGTCTTCCGGATATTACATACGTATACGTATGTTGCATACTTCCATCTGTATGTGAGATCCTGACCGCCTATATAGAGTTTTTTCATTCGTACGGAAAGTACGCTTATTCGGAACACGTGCACGGAAAGTTCATAATTTACTTTTTCAGTAATACGTTTGCTGTACCTTAAGTCCAAAAACTACGGGAATTACACATGTAACCTACGCATTTACGTATGCCACATACGATTTTTTTCTCAGTGCACTATAAAATTGAATGCTATTCATTAAGAAATCAACTTATGTGGGTATTTCACTAAAAGAGACTTAAAGAACTGAAAAATACTAGCTGAACCTGCGCTCTCTACACAGCGCGTCATTCACATATGAGCAAGAATTTCCTTGCTATTTCTCACATCTGTACAAGTCTCTTTGCAGACACAAATGAAAATCGTCTTGATAAAAATCGGCAAGAGATACCGTAAACGGAAGTTTTTTTCGATTATTTTTTCAATATCTCGCACCATTTACAATATTTGAGCCTACTTCCGGTTGGAGTTTTTAATTCATGTATGATCAGTGCTTTCTTTCTTCTTGCATGCAGTATGTAATAAGCAAATACATAAACTAACTCTTTCTCCTATGGAACCCGGAGGTTCAATGCCGCGTTCACAAAAACTCTCCATTGACTTATATCCTTAGCCAATTGGATCCAGTTTCTACTTTGTATTCCTATTTCTGCGAGATCCATCTTAATATTATCCTCCCATCTGAGCCAAGGTCTTCTTAATGGTCATTTTCCGGGTGGTCTTCCAGTTAAGATTTGAAAGCCTTCCTTCTTTCTTCTTCCGGGCTACATGGCCTACCCACCTGAGCTCCTTGATTTGATGACCCTAGCAATGTTGGATAAACCGTATAAATTATGAAGTTCCTCCTTATGAAGTTTCCGCCATTCCTTATTCCCGTTTCTCTTGGGTCCGAATATACGTCTCAGGATCTTGTTCTCAAATACTTTCAATATATGTTCTTCCTTTCGAGTAAGCGACCTTGTTCCGCAACCATACAGAACAACAGGCATGATTATCGTTTCATAAGCATTAGCATATAAAATAAGCTAATACATTACACATACAATGAATTATAATGTCGGTTATATATGGAGTTCATTGAGCAAAACACTCCAAAGAATAAAGATTCAACTTAGACTGGAGGAATGGTTACCCTTCGTTTTTCACTATAATTTGCCCATGACCCAAACGCCTGAGAGATATGCAACTCCTATATACAATTATGTAATGTTGGAATGTATAATGAGTAGGATATGATGCTTTAGTTTTTTTTTTAAATTTCAACACTTCCAATGTACCCGTAAAAATGTAATAAAGAAATAATGACCATGTTTTTTAAATATTCAATTAGAACTGGACAATCTTCGGAACATTTACAATCGATCAGTGAAAACGTCATCTTTCTAGAGCCTGTAGTTTCCGAGGTCTCGCTGTCGAAAGGATTGACCACAAACATATAAACGCCCACAAATGTATAGTTTAAAAAACTCCAAAGACGGCAGCACAATTCATTTGCCTTTATTTTTGAGAATTTTTATTAAAATGAAAAGTCTTTTTACAATAATTTACAACGATAGACTTTATGAAAACTACATCTTTAAGTAATTTATTTAAAGTACACATAATTTAAAATATTTGTCTTTGTTATAAACGTGAAATCACAAATAACCGTAAATCAAAGGTTTGAAATCCAAAGTTATAGGTCGGAGCTCATGCGCTTTTGTCACCC